>NC_069503.1:853283443-853583443 GCF_027579735.1 Bombina bombina
GCTCTGGTTAGAATCAAGCCTGTTTACAAACCTTTGACTCCTCCTTGGAGTCTTAATTTAGTTCTTTCAGTTCTTCAAGGGGTTCCGTTTGAACCCCTACATTCCGTTGATATCAAGTTATTATCTTGGAAAGTTTTGTTTTTGGTTGCAATTTCTTCTGCTAGAAGAGTTTCAGAGTTATCTGCTCTGCAGTGTTCTCCTCCTTATCTGGTGTTCCATGCAGATAAGGTGGTTTTGCGTACTAAACCTGGTTTTCTTCCGAAAGTTGTTTCTAACAAAAATATTAACCAGGAGATAGTCGTGCCTTCTTTGTGTCCGAATCCAGTTTCAAAGAAGGAACGTTTGTTGCACAATTTGGATGTAGTTCGTGCTCTAAAATTCTATTTAGAGGCTACAAAGTATTTCAGACAAACATCTTCCTTGTTTGTTGTTTATTCTGGTAAAAGGAGAGGTCAAAAAGCAACTTCTACCTCTCTCTCTTTTTGGCTTAAAAGCATCATCAGATTGGCTTATGAGACTGCCGGACGGCAGCCTCCTGAAAGAATCACAGCTCATTCCACTAGGGCCGTGGCTTCCACATGGGCCTTCAAGAACGAGGCTTCTGTTGATCAGATATGTAAGGCAGCGACTTGGTCTTTACTGCACACTTTTACTAAATTTTACAAATTTGATACTTTTGCTTCTTCTGAGGCTATTTTTGGGAGAAAGGTTTTGCAAGCCGTGGTGCCTTCCATCTAGGTGACCTGATTTGCTCCCTCCCATCATCCGTGTCCTAAAGCTTTGGTATTGGTTCCCACAAGTAAGGATGACGCCGTGGACCGGACACACCTATGTTGGAGAAAACAGAATTTATGTTTACCTGATAAATTACTTTCTCCAACGGTGTGTCCGGTCCACGGCCCGCCCTGGTTTTTTAATCAGGTCTGATGATTTATTTTCTCTAACTACAGTCACCACGGTATCATATGATTTCTCCTATGCAAATATTCCTCCTTTACGTCGGTCGAATGACTGGGGAAGGCGGAGCCTAGGAGGGATCATGTGACCAGCTTTGCTGGGCTCTTTGCCATTTCCTGTTGGGGAAGAGAATATCCCCACAAGTAAGGATGACGCCGTGGACCGGACACACCGTTGGAGAAAGTAATTTATCAGGTAAACATAAATTCTGTTTTTGGGACAAAATCCCTAAGGTTGATGGGGCTGTCTCTACTCTTGCTAAGCGTACTACTATTCCTACGGCAGATGGTACTTCCTTTAAGGATCCTTTAGATAGGAAAATTGAATCCTTTCTAAGAAAAGCTTACTTGTGTTCAGGTAATCTTCTTAGACCTGCTATATCTTTAGCGGATGTTGCTGCAGCTTCAACTTTTTGGTTAGAAGCTTTAGCGCAACAAGTAACAGATCATAATTCTCATAGCATTATTATTCTTCTACAACATGCTAATAATTTTATTTGTGATGCCATCTTTGATATCATTAGAGTTGATGTCAGGTATATGTCTCTAGCTATTTTAGCTAGAAGAGCTTTATGGCTTAAAACTTGGAATGCTGATATGTCTTCTAAGTCTACTCTGCTTTCCCTTTCTTTCCGGGGTAATAAATTATTTGGTTCTCAGTTGGATTCTATTATCTCAACTGTTACTGGAGGGAAAGGAACTTTTTTACCACAGGATAAAAAATCTAAAGGTAAATTTAGGTCTAATAATCGTTTTCGTTCCTTTCGTCACAACAAGGAACAAAAGCCTGATCCTTCATCCTCAGGAGCGGTATCAGTTTGGAAACCATCTCCAGTCTGGAATAAATCCAAGCCTTTTAGAAAATCAAAGCCAGCTCCTAAGTCCACATGAAGGTGCGGCCCTCATTCCAGCTCAGCTGGTAGGGGGCAGATTACGTTTTTTCAAAGAAATTTGGATCAATTCCGTTCACAATCTTTGGATTCAGAACATTGTTTCAGAAGGGTACCGAATTGGTTTCAAGATAAGGCCTCCTGCAAAGAGATTTTTTCTTTCCCGTGTCCCAGTAAACCCAGCGAAGGCTCAAGCATTTCTGAAATGTGTTTCAGATCTAGAGTTGGCTGGAGTAATTATGCCAGTTCCAGTTCTGGAACAGGGGCTGGGGTTTTATTCAAATCTCTTCATTGTACCAAAGAATGAGAATTCCTTCAGACCAGTTCTGGATCTAAAAATATTGAATCGTTATGTAAGGATACCAACATTCAAAATGGTAACTGTAAGGACTATGCTGCCTTTTGTTCAGCAAGGGCATTATATGTCTACAATAGATTTACAGGATGCATATCTGCATATTCCGATTCATCCAGATCATTATCAGTTTCTGAGATTCTCTTTCCTAGACAAGCATTACCAGTTTGTGGCTCTACCGTTTGGCCTAGCAACAGCTCCAAGAATTTTTACAAAGGTTCTCGGTGCCCTTCTGTCTGTAATCAGAGAACAGGGTATTGTGGTATTTCCTTATTTGGACGATATCTTGGTACTTGCTCAGTCTTCACATTTAGCAGAATCTCATACGAATCGACTTGTGTTGTTTCTTCAAGATCATGGTTGGAGGATCAATTTACCAAAAAGTTCATTGATTCTTCAGACAAGGGTAACCTTTTTAGGTTTCCAGATAGATTCAGTGTCCATGACTCTGTCTTTGACAGACAAGACACGTCTAAAATTGATATCAGCTTGTCGAAACCTTCAGTCACAATCATTCCCTTCGGTAGCTTTATGCATGGAAATTCTAGGTCTTATGACTGCAGCATCGGACGCGATCCCCTTTGCTCATTTTCACATGCGACCTCTTCAGCTCTGTATGCTGAACCAGTGGTGCAGGGATTACACAAAGATATCTCAATTAATATCTTTAAAACCGATTGTACGACACTCTCTGACGTGGTGGATAGATCACCATCGTTTAGTTCAGGGGGCTTCTTTTGTTCTTCCGACCTGGACTGTAATTTCAACAGATGCAAGTCTGACAGGTTGGGGAGCTGTTTGGGGGTCTCTGACAGCACAAGGGGTTTGGGAATCTCAGGAGGTGAGATTACCGATCAATATTTTGGAACTCCGTGCAATTTTCAGAGCTCTTCAGTCATGGCCTCTTCTAAAGAGAGAATCGTTCATTTGTTTTCAGACAGACAATGTCACAACTGTGGCATACATCAATCATCAAGGAGGGACTCACAGTCCTCTGGCTATGAAAGAAGTATCTCAAATTCTGGTATGGGCGGAATCCAGCTCCTGTCTAGTTTCTGCGGTTCATATCCCAGGTATAGACAATTGGGAAGCGGATTATCTCAGTCGCCAAACGTTACATCCGGGCGAATGGTCTCTTCACCCAGAGGTATTTCTTCAGATTGTTCAAATGTGGGGACTTCCAGAAATAGATCTGATGGCCTCTCATCTAAACAAGAAACTTCCCAGGTATCTGTCCAGATCCAGGGATCCTCAAGCGGAAGCAGTGGATGCATTGTCACTTCCTTGGAAGTATCATCCTGCCTATATCTTTCCGCCTCTAGTTCTTCTTCCAAGAGTAATCTCCAAGATTCTGAAGGAATGCTTGTTTGTTCTGCTGGTAGCTCCAGCATGGCCTCATAGGTTTTGGTATGCGGATCTTGTCCGGATGGCCTCTTGCCAACCGTGGACTCTTCCGTTAAGACCAGACCTTTTGTCGCAAGGTCCTTTTTTCCATCAGGATCTCAAATCCTTAAATTTAAAGGTATGGAGATTGAACGCTTGATTCTTAGTCAAAGAGGTTTCTCTGACTCTGTGATTAATACTATGTTACAGGCTCGTAAATCCGTATCTAGGGAGATATATTATAGAGTCTGGAAGACTTATATTTCTTGGTGTCTTTCTCATCATTTTTCCTGGCATTCTTTTAGAATTCCGAGAATTTTACAGTTTCTTCAGGATGGTTTGGATAAAGGTTTGTCTGCAAGTTCCTTGAAAGGACAAATCTCTGCTCTTTCTGTTCTTTTTCACAGGAAGATTGCTAATCTTCCTGATATTCATTGTTTTGTACAAGCTTTGGTTCGTATAAAACCTGTCATTAAGTCAATTTCTCCTCCTTGGAGTTTGAATTTGGTTCTGGGGGCTCTTCAAGCTCCTCCGTTTGAACCTATGCATTCATTGGACATCAAATTACTTTCTTGGAAAGTTTTGTTCCTTTTGGCCATCTCTTCTGCCAGAAGAGTTTCTGAATTATCTGCTCTTTCTTGTGAGTCTCCTTTTCTGATTTTTCATCAGGATAAGGCGGTGTTGCGAACTTCTTTTAAATTGTTACCTAAGGTTGTGAATTCTAACAACATTAGTAGAGAAATTGTGGTTCCTTCATTATGTCCTAATCCTAAGAATTCTAAGGAGAAATCATTGCATTCTTTGGATGTAGTTAGAGCTTTGAAATATTACGTTGAAGCTACTAAAAATTTCCGAAAGACTTCTAGTCTATTTGTTATCTTTTCTGGTTCTAGGAAAGGTCAGAAGGCCTCTGCCATTTCTTTGGCATCTTGGTTGAAATCTTTAATTCATCATGCTTATGTCGAGTCGGGTAAAACTCCGCCTCAAAGGATTACAGCTCATTCTACTAGGTCAGTTTCTACTTCCTGGGCGTTTAGGAATGAAGCTTCGGTTGATCAGATTTGCAAAGCAGCAACTTGGTCTTCTTTGCATACTTTTACTAAATTCTACCATTTTGATGTGTTTTCTTCTTCTGAAGCTGTTTTTGGTAGAAAAGTACTTCAGGCAGCTGTTTCAGTTTGAATCTTCTGCTTATATTTTCAGTTTTTTTCATTATAAAATTTAAACTTTATTTTGGGTGTGGATTATTTTTCTGCGGAATTGGCTGTCTTTATTTTATCCCTCCCTCTCTAGTGACTCTTGCGTGGAAAGATCCACATCTTGGGTAGTCATTATCCCATACGTCACTAGCTCATGGACTCTTGCTAATTACATGAAAGAAAACATAATTTATGTAAGAACCTGATAAATTCATTTCTTTCATATTAGCAAGAGTCCATGAGGCCCACCCTTTTTTGTGGTGGTTATGATTTTTTTATATAAAGCACAATTATTCCAATTCCTTATTTTTTATGCTTACGCACTTTTTTCTTATCACCCCACTTCTTGGCTATTCGTTAAACTGATTTGTGGGTGTGGTGAGGGGTGTATTTATAGGCATTTTGAGGTTTGGGAAACTTTGCCCCTCCTGGTAGGAATGTATATCCGATACGTCACTAGCTCATGGACTCTTGCTAATATGAAAGAAATGAATTTATCAGGTAAGTTCTTACATAAATTATGTTTTAATGTGTAAAACGAACATAAAAACATCCAAACATTAGAGTAAACACTCACATTAAATGCCCTCAAACATGTGAGGTATGAATGCACATCTGTTTGTGTCTTAAAAAGAACGTCCCACCACTGGTCTCCTCCTCTCACTCTCCTATAGTATTCTATAGCCAGCGGGTTAGTCCTCTAATAAGTGTCAGGACCCTCTCTTGTCAGAGAGAGGGTCCTGACACTTGTGGCCACGCCCACTTGACGACAACGTAGGACGTACTCTGACGATTAGGATAGCGTCTGCTGGAGCTGGCTTTAAACTGAGCAGCGCTTATCGGAACGGAACAAGAGAGGGTCCTGACACTTATTAGAGGTCTAACCCACTGGCTATCGAATACTATAGGAGAGTGAGAGGAGGAGACCAGTGGTGGGACGTTCTTTTTAAGACACACACAGATGCGCATACATACCTCACATGTTTGAGGGCATTTAATGTGAGTGTTTACTCTAAAGTTTGGATGTTTTTATGTTCGTTTTACACATTAAAAAAGGTTTTTAAATCTACACTTAGATTTTCCGTGTACTGTCTTGGTGCACGGATCTGCGCTCCTGTTTTCTTGTTTCTTGACAGGGATCATCTTCAGGTTAATCAGTATATTTCCTTTTCGCAGACTGTCCGTTTCATTTTGGGAAATGCATATAAAAAAAATTAAAAAAAATGTTACCTGAAATTTTCAAATTGACTATCTTTTTTAAATTGCGGGCTGTTAGGCTCGGGGGAGCGCAAAATGCTATAATTTATTGCGTCATTCTTGGTGCGAGAATTACGTTTGTTGACGTAATTTCGTCATTTCCGGTGTCTTAGTTGGCGCTGTGAATTTTCACGTAGTTGCGTCATCTATGACGCTCGTGTTTGTTGCAGACGTTCTTGGCTCCTAAAAATATTTTGTCAGTTGCGGGCGTCATACTTGGCGCCAGATTTCTGACATTGTTTAAGTCTTTATTTCATTTTGCTTCTGGTTTCCAAAGGCTTATTTTGTTTGCATTTTTTCCCATTCCTGAAACTGTCATAAGGAAATTGATATTTTGCTTTATATGTTGTTTTTTCTCTTACATTTGCAAGATATCTCAAAACTGTTCCTGTATCAGAAAACACTGTTGGATTCCTGCTGACTGATATCAGTCCTACCAAAGCTAAGTTCATTTATTTTAATGTTATGAATTTTTATCTTTAGCTATGGTTTGTAATGTTATCATGATGAACTTTTACATGCAGAAAAAATGTCCATCAGTATTAATGTGTTGTCTATTGCTATTCTTTTAACATCTAATGTACAAGATATACCTGGGAATTTATAAGAATATTTTTCTGATTCTATTCTGAAGGCTTTGTCTGCCATCCCGCCTTTTAATACAATGTAAAGGTCTTTTTTAAACTTCTCATTTAGTTGATGAATTTTCAAATGACCGACAACATACTGAATTATCCTTCTCTGATGATAATTTATCTCGTTCAGAATATCCTTCATCAGATATTGACACTAACAAATCTACTTTTTTACTTTTAAATAGAGTACATTCATTTTTTGTTGAAAAGGTGTTGATTATTTTGGATATTGAGGAGACTGGTCCTCTCGATTTTAAGGCTAGCTAACATTTAAATTCTGCTTATTAACCTCCTGTGGTTACTTCAGAGGTTTTTTTCCAGTTCCTAATACTGGGGAATGGAATAGGCCTGGTACTTCTTTTATTCCTTCTTTAAGGTTTTAAAATTGTATCAGTTGCCAGCAGTTAGTTTGGAGTTTTGGGAAAAGATTCCCAAAGTTAATGGGGCTATCTCTACTCTTGCTAAACGTACTACTATTCCTATGGAAAATAGTATTTATTTTAAAGATCCTTTAGATGGGAAACTTGTATCTTTTCTAAGGAAAAATAATTTATTTTCAGGTCCTTTTCTTAGGCCTGCAATTATTTGGTTGATGTTGCAGCTGTTTCATCTTTTTTGGTTGGAAACTTTAGCGCAACAAGTATTGGTTTATGATTTGTTTAGCATTGTTAACTTGATTCAACATGATAATAATTTCATTTGTGATGCCTTTTTTGATATTATCAAAATTGAGGTTAAATCTATGTCTTTAGCTATTTTAGCTAGAAGAACTTTGTGACTTAAATCTTGGAATGCTGATTTGATTTCTAAAATCCAGATTTCTATTTCTTTCATGTAATTAACAAGAGTCCATGAGCTAGTGACGTATGGGATATACATTCCTACCAGGAGGGGCAAAGTTTCCCAAACCTTAAAATGCCTATAAATACACCCCTCACCACACCCACAAATCAGTTTTACAAACTTTGCCTCCAAGGGAGGTGGTGAAGTAAGTTTGTGCTAGATTCTACGTTGATATGCGCTCCGCAGCAAGTTGGAGCCCGGTTTTCCTCTCAGCGTGCAGTGAATGTCAGAGGGATGTGAGGAGAGTATTGCCTATTGAATGCAGTGATCTCCTTCTACGGGGTCTATTTCATAAGGTTCTCTGTTATCGGTCGTAGAGATTCATCTCTTACCTCCCTTTTCAGATCGACGATATACTCTTATATTTACCATTTCCTCTACTGATTCTCGTTTCAGTACTGGTTTGGCTTTCTACAAACATGTAGATGAGTGTCCTGGGGTAAGTAAGTCTTATTTTCTGTGACACTCTAAGCTATGGTTGGGCACTTTATTTATAAAGTTCTAAATATATGTATTCAAACATTTATTTGCCTTGACTCAGAATGTTCAACTTTCCTTATTTCCAGACAGTCAGTTTCATATTTGGGATTATGCTTTAAATTATCATATTTTTTTCTTACCTCAAAAATTTGACTTTTTTCCCTGTGGGCTGTTAGGCTCGCGGGGGCTGAAAATGCTTCATTTTATTGCGTCATTCTTGGCGCGGACTTTTTTGGCGCAAAAATTCTTTTCCGGCGTCATACGTGTCGCCGGAAGTTGCGTCATTTTTGACGTTATTTTGCGCCAAAGATGTCGGCGTTCCGGATGTGGCGTCATTTTTTGGCGCCAAAAGCATTTAGGCGCCAAATAATGTGGGCGTCTTATTTGGCGCCAAAAAATATGGGCGTCGCTTTTGTCTCCACATTATTTCAGTCTCATTTTTCATTTGCTTCTGGTTGCTAGAAGCTTGATGTTTGGCATTTTTTTCCCATTCCTGAAACTGTCTTATAAGGAATTTGATCTATTTTGCTTTATATGTTGTTTTTTCTCTTACATATTGCAAGATGTCTCACGTTGCATCTGAGCCAGAAGATACTACAGGAAAACCACTGCCTGCTGGATCTACCAAAGCTAAGTGTATCTGCTGTAAACTTTTGGTAGCTATTCCTCCAGCTGTTGTTTGTAATAATTGTCATGACAAACTTGTTAAAGCAGATAATATTTCCTTTAGTGATGTACCATTGCCTGTTGCAGTTCCCTCAACATCTAAGGTGCAGAATGTTCCTGATAACATAAGAGATTTTGTTTCTGAATCCATAAAGAAGGCTTTGTCTGTTATTTCTCCTTCTAGTAAACGTAAAAAGTCTTTTAAATCTTCTCTCTCTACAGATGAATTTTTAAATGAACACCATCATTCTGATTCTTTGGACTCTTCTGGTTCAGAGGATTCTATCTCAGAGATTGATGCTGATAAATCTTCATATTTATTTAAGATGGAATTTATTCGCTCTTTACTTAAAGAAGTACTAATTGCTTTAGAAATAGAGGATTCTAGTCCTCTTGATACTAATTCTATACGTTTGGATAAGGTTTTTAAAGCTCCTGCGGTTATTCCAGAAGTCTTTCCTGTTCCTAATGCTATTTCTGCAGTAATTGCTAAGGAATGGGATAAATTGGGTAATTCATTTACTCCTTCTAAACGTTTTAAGCAATTATATCCTGTTCCGCCTGACAGGTTAGAATTTTGGGACAAAATCCCTAAAGTTGATGGGGCTATTTCTACCCTTGCTAAACGTACTACCATTCCTACGTCAGATGGTACCTCGTTTAAGGATCCTTTAGATAGAAAAATTGAATCTTTTCTAAGAAAAGCTTATCTATGTTCAGGTAATCTTCTTAGACCTGCTATATCATTGGCTGATGTTGCTGCAGCTTCAACTTTTTGGTTGGAAACTCTAGCGCAACAAGTAACAAATCGTGATTCTCATGATATTATTATTCTTCTCCAGCATGCTAATAATTTCATCTGTGATGCCATTTTTGATATTATTAGAGTTGATGTTAGATTTATGTCTCTGGCTATCTTAGCCAGAAGAGCTTTATGGCTTAAGACCTGGAATGCTGATATGGCTTCTAAATCAACTCTACTTTCCATTTCTTTCCAGGGAAACAAATTATTTGGTTCTCAGTTGGATTCTATTATTTCAACTGTTACTGGTGGGAAAGGAACTTTTTTACCACAGGATAAAAAGTCTAAAGGTAAAAACAGGGCTAACAATCGTTTTCGTTCCTTTCGTTTCAACAAAGAACAAAAGCCTGATCCTTCGTCCTCAGGAGCAGTTTCAGTTTGGAAACCATCTCCAGTCTGGAATAAATTCAAGCCTGCTAGAAAGGCAAAGCCTGCTTCTAAGTTCACATGAAGGTACGGCCCTCATTCCAGTTCAGCTGGTAGGGGGCAGGTTACGTTTTTTCAAAGAAATTTGGATCAATTCTGTTCACAATCTTTGGATTCAGAACATTGTTTCAGAAGGGTACAGAATTGGTTTCAAGATGAGACCTCCTGCAAAGAGATTTTTTCTTTCCCATGTCCCAGTAAATCCAGTGAAAGCTCAAGCATTTCTGAATTGTGTTTCAGATCTAGAGTTGGCTGGAGTAATTATGCCAGTTCCAGTTCCGGAACAGGGGATGGGGTTTTATTCAAATCTCTTCATTGTACCAAAGAAGGAGAATTCCTTCAGACCAGTTCTGGATCTCAAATTATTGAATCGTTATGTAAGAATACCAACGTTCAAGATGGTAACTGTAAGGACTATATTGCCTTTTGTTCAGCAAGGGAATTATATGTCCACAATAGATTTACAGGATGCAAATCTGCATATTCCGATTCATCCAGATCATTATCAGTTCCTGAGATTCTCTTTTCTAGACAAGCATTACCAATTTGTGGCTCTACCGTTTGGCCTTGCTACAGCTCCAAGAATTTTCACAAAGATTCTCGGTGCCCTTCTGTCTGTAATCAGAGAACAGGGTATTGTGGTATTTCCTTATTTGGACGATATCTTGGTACTTGCTCAGTCTTTACATTTAGCAGAGTCTCATACGAATCGACTTGTGTTGTTTCTTCAAGATCATGGTTGGAGGATCAATTTACCAAAAAGTTCTTTGATTCCTCAAACAAGGGTAACCTTTCTGGGTTTCCAGATAGATTCAGTGTCCATGACTCTGTCTTTAACAGACAAGAGACGTCTAAAACTGATTACAGCCTGTCGAAACCTTCAGTCTCAATCATTCCCTTCGGTAGCCTTATGCATGGAAATTCTAGGTCTTATGACTGCTGCATCGGACGCGATCCCCTTTGCTCGTTTTCACATGCGACCTCTTCAGCTCTGTATGCTGAATCAATGGTGCAGGGATTACACGAAGATAAATCAATTAATATCTTTAAAACCGATTGTTCGGCACTCTCTAACATGGTGGACAGATCACCTTCGTTTAATTCAGGGGGCTTCTTTTGTTCTTCCGACCTGGACTGTAATTTCAACAGATGCAAGTCTCACAGGTTGGGGAGCTGTGTGGGGATCTCTGACGGCACAAGGAGTTTGGGAATCTCAGGAGGTGAGATTACCGATCAATATCTTGGAACTCCGTGCAGTTTTCAGAGCTCTTCAGTTTTGGCCTCTTCTGAAGAGAGAATCGTTCATTTGTTTTCAGACAGACAATGTCACAACTGTGGCATACATCAATCATCAAGGAGGGACTCACAGTCCTCTGGCTATGAAAGAAGTATCTCGAATTTTGGTTTGGGCGGAATCCAGCTCCTGTCTAATCTCTGCGGTTCATATCCCAGGTGTAGACAATTGGGAAGCGGATTATCTCAGTCGCCAAACGTTGCATCCGGGCGAATGGTCTCTTCACCCAGAGGTATTTCTTCAGATTGTTCAAATGTGGGGGCTCCCAGAGATAGATCTGATGGCCTCTCATCTAAACAAGAAACTTCCCAGGTATCTGTCCAGATCCCGGGATCCTCAGGCGGAGGCAGTGGATGCGTTATCACTTCCTTGGAAGTATCATCCTGCCTATATCTTTCCGCCTCTAGTTCTTCTTCCAAGAGTAATCTCCAAGATTCTGAGGGAATGCTCGTTTGTTCTGCTAATAGCTCCGGCATGGCCTCATAGGTTTTGGTATGCGGATCTTGTCCGGATGGCATCTTGCCAACCATGGACTCTTCCGTTAAGACCAGACCTTCTGTCACAAGGTCCTTTTTTCCATCCGGATCTGAAATCCTTAAATTTAAAGGTATGGAGATTGAACGCTTGATTCTTGGTCATAGAGGTTTCTCTGACTCCGTGATTAATACTATGTTACAGGCTCGTAAATCTGTATCTCGAGAGATATATTATAGAGTCTGGAAGACTTATATTTCTTGGTGTCTTTCTCATCATCTTTCTTGGCATTCTTTTAGAATACCGAGAATTTTACAGTTTCTTCAGGATGGTTTAGATAAGGGTTTGTCCGCGAGTTCTTTGAAAGGACAAATCTCCGCTCTTTCTGTTCTTTTTCACAGAAAGATTGCTATTCTTCCTGATATTCATTGTTTTGTACAAGCTTTGGTTCGTATAAAACCTGTCATTAAGTCAATTTCTCCTCCTTGGAGTTTGAATTTGGTTCTGGGAGCTCTTCAAGCTCCTCCGTTTGAACCTATGCATTCATTGGACATTAAATTACTTTCTTGGAAAGTTTTGTTCCTTTTGGCCATCTCTTCTGCTAGAAGAGTTTCTGAATTATCTGCTCTTTCGTGTGAGTCTCCTTTTCTGATTTTTCATCAGGATAAGGCGGTGTTGCGAACTTCGTTTGAATTTTTACCTAAAGTTGTGAATTCCAACAACATTAGTAGAGAAATTGTGGTTCCTTCATTATGTCCTAATCCTAAGAATTCTAAGGAGAAATCATTGCATTCTTTGGATGTTGTTAGAGCTTTGAAATATTATGTTGAAGCTACGAAATCTTTCCGTAAGACTTCTAGTCTATTTGTTATCTTTTCCGGTTCTAGGAAAGGCCAGAAAGCTTCTGCCATTTCTTTGGCATCTTGGTTGAAATCTTTAATTCATCTTGCCTATGTTGAGTCGGGTAAAATTCCGCCTCAGAGAATTACAGGTCAGTATCTACTTCCTGGGCGTTTAGGAATGAAGCTTCGGTTGACCAGATCTGCAAAGCAGCAACTTGGTCCTCTTTGCATACTTTTACTAAATTCTACCATTTTGATGTATTTTCTTCTTCTGAAGCAGTTTTTGGTAGAAAAGTTCTTCAGGCAGCGGTTTCAGTTTGAATCTTCTGCTTATGTTTTTTGTTAAACTTTATTTTGGGTGTGGATTATTTTCAGCAGGAATTGGCTGTCTTTATTTTATCCCTCCCTCTCTAGTGACTCTTGTGTGGAAAGATCCACATCTTGGGTAGTCATTATCCCATACGTCACTAGCTCATGGACTCTTGTTAATTACATGAAATAAAACATAATTTATGTAAGAACTTACCTGATAAATTCATTTCTTTCATATTAACAAGAGTCCATGAGGCCCACCCTTTTTTGTGGTGGTTATGATTTTTTTGTATAAAGCACAATTATTCCAATTCCTTATTTTATATGCTTCGCACTTTTTTTCTTATCACCCCACTTCTTGGCTATTCGTTAAACTGATTTGTGGGTGTGGTGAGGGGTGTATTTATAGGCATTTTAAGGTTTGGGAAACTTTGCCCCTCCTGGTAGGAATGTATATCCCATACGTCACTAGCTCATGGACTCTTGTTAATATGAAAGAAATGAATTTATCAGGTAAGTTCTTACATAAATTATGTTTTTCTTTCCTTCCAAGGTAATAAATTATTTGGTTCACAGTTGGATTCAATACTTTCAACTGTTACTCTGGGGAAGGGAGTTTTTTTTGCTTCAAGATTAAGTTCTCAGCTTATATTAGTTTTTGTTCTTAATAAGGAACAGAAACCTAATTCTTCCCCAAGTAACATGTTTCTAATTGGAAGCTTTCTTCAAAATGGAATGAATTCAAGCCATTTAAGAGATCAAAGCCAGCCCCCAAATTTGCATGAAGGTGCGGCCCTTATTCCAGCTTAGCTGGTAGGGGGCAGGTTAAGATTTTTCTAAAGTTGTTTGGTTCAATTCGGTCCAAACTTCTTAGATTGGGGTACAGAATAGGATTCAGAGTAACACCGCCTTTGAGAAGTCTTTCTCTCTCTCACATATTCTAGCTATTCCAGTAAAGGCTCAGACTTTCCTGAAGTGTGTTTCAGACCTGGAGTTATCTGGGGTATTCATACCAGTTCCGTTTCAGGAACGGGGTCTGGGGTTTTGTTCAGAACTATTCATTGTCCCAAAGAAAGAAAAACTTTTGAATTGTCATGTTAGAGCAGTGATTTTTAACCTTTTTTTTGCCGTGGCACACTTTTTTACATTAAAAAATCCTGTGGTACACCACCATCCCAAAATGTAAAAAAAAAATCACACATTGTAGCCTAATACAGCATATATATATATATATATATATATATATATATATATATATATATATATATATATATATATACACATACACACAAACACACATACTGTATGTATTGTGCTGTTATGCCATGCCTCCTACAAACTACCCCTGCACTGGGAGTAAAAAAACAAGCAAAGTTTAAAAAATATGTCACACTGTTGTCAGTCTGCCGTGGCACACCTGAGGATCTCTCACAGCACACTAGTGTTCCACGGCACACTGGTTGAAAAACACTGTGTTAGAGTACCATCTTTCAGAATGGTGATTATAAGGTCTATTCTGCCTTTTGTTCAGTAAGGGCATTATTTGCCTACAATAGACTTACAGTATTCATATCTTCATATTCTGTTTTCATTCAGATTATTTTCATTTTCTGAGATTCTCTGTTTTAGACAAGCATTACCAATTTGTTGCTTTTTCTTCTGGCCTAGCGACAGCTCTAAGAATCTTTTCAAAGGTTCTCAGTGTTTCCTTATTTGGACGATATCGTGGTACTTGCTCAGTCTTTTCGTTCTGCAGAATCGCATACGATTCAACTTCTGTTGTTTCTTCAAAGACATTGTTGGAGGATCATTTTATCAAAAGCTCCTTGATTCCTCAGACAAGGGTCACCTTTTTTAGGTTTCTAGATAGATTGTGTCAATGTCTTTGTCTCTAACAGACAAGAGACAATTTATATTGGGTTCAGCTTGTCGGAACCTTTAGTCTCTATTTCCTTCAGTAGCTATATGCATGGAAGTTTTAGGTCTCATGACTGCAGCATTGGATTCGATTCCCTTTGCTCATTTTCATATGAAACCTTTCCAGTTTTTAATGCTGAATTAATGGTGCAGGGATTATTCTAGGATATCACATTTAATATCCTTGAATCTCAATATTCAACTATCTCTGACTTGGTGGTTAGATCACCATTGTATAGTTCTACGGGTCTCTTCGGTTCATCCAACCTGTACCATGATCACAACAAATGAGTCTTTTAGGTTCGAAAGCCGTCTGGGGATCTCTGACTGCACAAGGGGTTTGGAAATCTCAAGAGGCGAGATTACCATTCAATATTTTGGAACTCCGTACGATTCTCAGAGTTCTTCAGTTTTGGCTTCTATTTGAAGAGAGAGACCTTTATTGGTTTTCAGACAGACAATGTCACAACTGTGGCGTATGTCAATCATCAGGGTGGGACTCTCGGATACTTGCTTGGGCAAAATCCAGCTCCTGTCTAATTTCTGCGGTCCATATCCCAGGTATAGATAATTGGGAAGCGGATTATCTCTGTCATCAAGCTTTACATCCGGGAGAATGGTCTCTTCACCCAGATGTGTTTTTTCAAATTGTTTAGATGTGGGGGCTTCCAGAAATAGATGTGATGGCATCTCAACAAGAAACTTCCCAGGTACCTATCCAGTTCCAGAGATCCTCAGGCGGAAGCAGTGTATGCATTGACACTTCCTTGGAGTTATCAACCTGCCTATATTTTTCCACCTCTAGTTCTTCTTCCAAGAGTGATTTTCAAAATCATCATGGAGCAATCGTTTGTGCTGCTGGTGGCTCCAGCATGGCCGCTCAGGTTTTGGTATGTGGATCTTGTTCGGATGTCCAGTTGCCAACCTTGGCCACTTCCATTAAGGCCAGACCTTATATCTCAAGGTTCGTTTTTCCATCAGGATCTCAAATCATTAAATTTGATGGTATGGAAATTGAACGCTTAGTCATAGAGGTTTCTCTGACTCAGTGATTATTACTATGTTGCAGGCTTGTAAATCTGTGTCTAGAAAGATTTTCTTTCATGTAATTAGCAAGAGTCCATGAGCTAGTGACGTATGGGATATACATTCCTACCAGGAGGGGCAAAGTTTCCCAAACCTCAAAATGCCTATAAATACACCCCTCACCACACCCACAATTCAGTTTTACAAACTTTGCCTCCTATGGAGGTGGTGAAGTAAGTTTGTGCTAGATTCTACGTTGATATGCGCTCCACAGCAGGTTGGAGCCCGGTTTTCCTCTCAGTGTGCAGTGAATGTCAGAGGGATGTGAGGAGAGTATTGCCTATTTGAATTCAATGATCTCCTTCTACGGGGTCTATTTCATAGGTTCTCTGTTATCGGTCGTAGAGATTCATCTCTTACCTCCCTTTTCAGATCGACGATATACTCTTATATATACCATTACCTCTACTGATTCTCGTTTCAGTACTGGTTTGGCTTTCTACTACTTGTAGATAAGTGTCCTGGGGTAAGTAAGTCTTATTTTCTTTGACACTCTAAGCTATGGTTGGGCACTTTTATATAAAGTTCTAAATATATGTGTTCAAACATTTATTTGCCTTGACTCAGGATGTTCAAAATTCCTTATTTCAGACAGTCAGTTTCATATTTGGGATAATGCATATGAATTAATCAATTTTTTTCTTACCTTAAAATTTGACTTTTTCCCTGTGGGCTATTAGGCTCGTGGGGGCTGAAAATGCTTCATTTTATTGCGTCATTCTTGGCGCTGACTTTTTTGGCGCAAAATTTTTTTTCTGTTTCCGGCGTCATACGTGTCGCCGGAAGTTGCGTCATTTTTTTTTACTTTTTTTGCGCCAAAAGTGTCGGCGTTCCGGATGTGGCGTCATTTTTGGCGCCAAAAGCATTTAGGCGCCAAATAATGTGGGCGTCTTTTTTTGGCGCTAAAAAATATGGGCGTCACTATTGTCTCCACATTATTTAAGTCTCATTATTTATTGCTTCTGGTTGCTAGAAGCTTGTTCACTGGCATTTTTTTCCCATTCCTGAAACTGTCATTTAAGGAATTTGATCAATTTTGTTTTATATGTTGTTTTTTCTATTACATATTGCAAGATGTCTCCGTTTGTCCCTGAGTCAGAAGCCACTTCTGGAAAAATGCTTAACTGAGTTTCAGTTCTACCAAAGCTAAGTTCATTTATTTTAAATGTTATAAATGTTTATCTTTAGCTATGGTTTGTAATAAGTTATTATGATATTCTTTTACATGCAGATTCCATTAGTATTTATGCTTTATACATTTCCATTCTTAAGTGCAAGAAATGTTTAGAAGATTTATAAGAAATATTTTTTCTGATTAAGGCTATGTCTGACTTCGTGCCTTCTAATACGATTTTTAGGTCTTTTTCACTTCTTTTTTTAATTATTGAAGTTTCAAATGACCAACAACATACTGATTTATCCTTCTCTGATGATGTTTTTTTCTCTTTCAGAAATTCTCTTCATCAGATATTGACACTAACAAATCTACTTTTTTATATAATTTTTTTATTATTAAAGTACATTTGTTCTTTGTTGAAGAGGTGTTGATTATTTTGGATATTAAGGTAACTAGCTGACACTATTTCTGCCTTTTTTATTCTTCTGTGATTTCAGAGGTTTTCTTTCCAATTCCCCATACTAGGGAATGGAATAGGCTGAGAATTTTCTTTTATTTTTAAACTTTGTCAGCAGTTAAATTCAATTTGGAGGGTTCTCCAATTTATTGGAGCTATCTCTACTCCTACTAATTATGATATTGTTTTTATAGCAAAATAGTATTTATTTTTCCTTTATATAGTTGTATCTTATTTTTGGAAAATTATTTAGTTTCAGGTACTTTTCTTGGTCCTGTGATATTGCAATTGCTTCATTTTTTCTGTTTACTTTAAGATCAAGTATCAGATCATGATTTATTTTAGCATTGTTAAGGGACAACATTTACTAGACTAGGTGCTGTTGCATTTGTCTTGTTGTTTTGCATTTTGCAAGTCCTCTGTTTTGACTGGTCCTTTAAACTGGACTATCATGCTAATGATTTCATTTGTGTCTTCATTTTATTGAATATATTCGCAAATGAGGGTTAATCTATGTCTTTAGCTATTTTAGCTAGAAGAATTCTGTGATTTAAAAAAAAAAAAGAAAAAAAAAAAGAAAATCCATATTTCTTTTGTTCTAAGATAATCAATTATAATTGGTTTCAATTCTTAACTGTTACTATGGGCTTCAAGATTGAGTTCTAAGACTAAAACTTTAAGCTTATACTAGTTTGGTTGTTCTTATTATGGAACGAATCCTGAGTTCTTTCCCAAGTAACATGTTTTTAATTGGGGTTCGAAATTAGCTCCCTAATGTTGCGATGCACGTGCCGTATTCCAGCTTGGCTGGTAAGGGGCAGGTTAAGACTTCTTTGAAATTTATTTGGTTCTATTTTGTCCAAATTTCTTTGATTTTATTCCAGTAAGGCTAACACTTTCTTTCAGTGTGTTTCTGTCCTATATATTTTGGATACTGTTGAAGCATGGCTGGGTACCCATGGGGTTCAAGCGCTGCTCAGACCTGGAATCTTCTGGGGTTTTTATTCCAGTTCCTTTTCTAGGAACTGGGTTTTGGAGTTTTATTCAAACTATTCTGCCTTTTTGTGGTAATTGATAGCATTATTTGTTTTCTTTAGATACAATAAATGCATATTCTTCATTTTCCTGTTTTCATTCAGATTATTTCCTGAGGATGCGGAATCTCATATGTTTCACTTGCTCTTCAGGACATAGTTAGAGGATCTTTTTTCAAAAGCTCTTGATTCCTCACGCAAGGGTCACCTTTTTTAGGTTTCCAGATGGTTTATGTCACTATCTTTGTCTCTATCAGACAAGGGATAATTTGTATTGGGTTCCGTCTGTCGGTACCTTTTAGTCTCTATTATTTCCTTCAGTTGCTATATATGCATAGAAGTTTTAACAGCATTGGATTCAATTCCCTTTGCTCATTTTCAATGGAAAGATCCTTTCCAGCTTTTTATGAGTGTTGTTTCTTCAAGAACATGGTTGGAGGATCAATTAACCAAAAAGTTTGTTGATTCCTCAGACAAGAGTAACCTTTTTTAGATTTCCGGATAGATTCAGTGTCCATGACTCTGTCTCTGTTGGACAGGAGACGTCTGAAATTGGTTTCAGCTTATCGAAACCTTCAGTCTCAATCATTCCCTTCGGTAGCCTTATGCATGGAAATTCTAGGTTCTTATGACTGCTGCATTGGACGTGTTCCCCTTTGCTCTTTTTCACATGCGACCTCTTCAGCTCTGTATGCTGAACCAGTGGTGCCGGGATTATACAAAGATATCTCATTTAATATCTTTAAAACCGATTGTTCGACACCCTCTGACGTGGTACAGACCACCATCGTTTAGTTCAGGGGGCTTCTTTTTTTCTTTCAACCTGGACTGTGATCTCAACAGATGCAAGTCTGACAGGTTGGGGAGCTGTATGGGGGTTTCTGACAGCACAAGGGGTTTGGGAAATCTCAGGAGGTGAGATTACCAATCAATATTTTGGAACTCTGTGCAATTTTCAGAAGCTCTTCAGTCATGGCCTCTTCTAAAGAGAGAATCGTTCATTTGTTTTCAGACAATGTCACAACTGTGGCATATATCAATCATCAAGGAGGGACTCACAGTCCTCTGGCTATGAAAGAAGTATCTCGAATACTGGTATGGGCGGAATCCAGCTCCTGTCTAATCTCTGCGGTTCATATCCCAGGTATTGACAATTGGAAAGCGGATTATCTCAGTCGCCAAACGTAACATCCGGGCGAGTGGTCTCTTCACCCAGAGGTGTTTTCTTCAGATTGTTCAAATGTGGGGACTTCCAGAAATAGATCTGATGGCTTTTCATCTAAACAAGAAACTTCCCAGGTATCTGTCCAGATCCAGGGATCCTCAGGCGGAAGCAGTGGATGCATTGTCACTTCCTTGGAAGTATCATCCTGCCTATATCTTTCCGCCTCTAGTTCTTCTTCCAAGAGTAATCTCCAAGATTCTGAAGGAATGCTCGTTTTTTTCTGCTGGTGGCTCCAGCATGGTCTCACAGGTTTTGATATACGGATCTTGTCCGCATGGCTTCTTGCCAACCGTGGACTCTTCCGTTAAAACCAGACCTTCTGTCACAAGGTCCTTTTTTACCATCAGGATCTCAAATCCTTAAATTTAAAGGTATGGAGACTGAACGCTTGATTCTTAGTCAAAGAGGTTTCTCTGACTCTGTGATTAATACTATGTTACATGCTCGTAGATCTGTATCTAGGAAGATATATTATTGAGTCTGGAAGACTTACATTTCTTGGTGTCTTTCTCATCATTTTTCCTGGCATTCTTTTAGAATTCCGAGAATTTTTCTGTTTCTTCAGGATGGTTTGGATAAAGGTTTGTCTGCAAGTTCCTTGAAAGTACAAATCTCTGCTCTTTCTGTTCTTTTTCACAGAAGGATTGCTATTCTTCCTGATATTCATTGTTTTGTACAAGCTTTGGTTCGTATAAAACCTGTTATTCAGTCAATTTCTCCTCCTTGGAGTTTGAATTTGGTTCTGGGGGCTCTTCAAGTTCTTCCGTTTGAACCTATGCATTCACTGGACATTAAATTACTTTCTTGGAAAGTTTTTGTTTTCTTTTGGCCATCTCTTCTGCTAGAAGAGTTTCTGAATTATCTGCTCTTTCTTGTGAATCTCCTTTTCTGATTTTCCATCAGGATAAGGCGGTGTTGCGAACTTCTTTTAAATTTTTACCTAAGGTTGTGAATTCTAACAACATTAGTAGAGAAATTGTGGTTCCTTCATTATGTCCTAATCCTAAGAATTCTAAGGAGAGATCATTGCATTCTTTGGATGTAGTTAGAGCTTTAAAATATTATGTTGAAGCTACTAAGAATTTCCAAAAGACTTCTAGTCTATTTGTTATCTTTTCCGGTTCTAGGAAAGGTCAGAAGGCCTCTGCCATTTCTTTGGCATCTTGGTTGAAATCTTTAATTCATCATGCTTATGTCGAGTCGGTTAAATCTCCGCCTCAAAGGATTACAGCTCATTCTACTAGGTCAGTTTCTACTTCCTGGGCGTTTAGGAATGAAGCTTCGATTTATCAGATTTGCAAAGCAGCAACTTGGTCTTCTTTGCATACTTTTACTAAATTCTACCATTTTGATGTGTATTCTTCTTCTGAAGCAGTTTTTGGTAGAAAAATACTTCAGGCAGCTGTTTCAGTTTGATTCTTCTGCTTATAATTTCAGTTTTCTTCATTATAAGATTTAAACTTTATTTTGGGTGTGGATTATTTTTCAGCGGAATTGGCTGTCTTTATCTTATCCCTCCCTCTCTAGTGACTCTTGCGTGGAAGATCCACATCTTGGGTAGTCATTATCCCATACGTCACTAGCTCATGGACTCTTGCTAAGTACATGAAAGAAAACATAATTTATGTAAGAACTTACCTGATAAATTCATTTCTTTCATATTAGCAAGAGTCCATGAGGCCCACCCTTTTTTGTGGTGGTTATGATTTTTTTGTATAAAGCACAATTATTCTAATTCCTTGTTTTTTATGCTTTCGCACTTTTTTCTTATCACCCCACTTCTTGGCTATTCGTTAAACTGATTTGTGGGTGTGGTGAGGGGTGTATTTATAGGCATTTTGAGGTTTGGGAAACTTTGCCCCTCCTGGTAGGAATGTATATCCCATATGTCACTAGCTCATGGACTCTTGCTAATATGAAAGAAATGAATTTATCAGGTAAGTTCTTACATAAATTATGTTTTTTATCGAGTTTGGAAGACTTACATTTCATGGTGCTCTTCTCATACATTCTCTTGGCATTCTTTTAGAATTCCTAGAATTTTACAGTTTCTTCAGGATGGTTTAGATAAGGGTTTGTCTGCAAGTTCTTTGAAAGGACAAATCTCTAGCAATTTTTCTGTGGAACAGAACAGAAAGAGCAAACTTCCTGACATTCATTGTTTTGTACAGGCTTTGGTTTGTATCAAGCCTGTCATTAAATCAATTTCTCCTCTTTGGAGTCTTAATTTGGTTTTGAAGGCTTTACAGGCTCCTCCGTTTGAGCCTATGCATTCTCTGGACATTAAATTACTTTCTTCGAAAGTGTTGTTCCTTTTGGTCATCTCTTCTGCTAGAAGAGTTTCTGATTTATCTGCTCTTTCTTGTGAGTCTCCTTTTCTGATTTTTCATCAGGATAAGGCGTTTATTTTCGGACTTTGTTTAAATTTTTACCTAAAGTTGTGAACTCCAACAACATTAGTAGAGAAATTGTTGTCTATTCTTTCGGCTAGATTTAGAGTTCTGCAGCCAAAGGGGTGCGTTAGCTACGCTGGCTTTTTTTCTCCCGCACCTTTTAAATACCGCTGGTATTTAGAGTTCACAGAAGGGCTGCGTTAGGCTCCAAAAAGGGAGCGTAGAGCATATTTACCGCCACTGCAACTCTAAATTCCAGCGGTGCTTACGGACACGGCCAGCTTCAAAAACGTGCTCGTGCACGATTCCCCCATAGAAAACAATGGGGCTGTTTGAGCTGAAAAAAAACCTAACACCTGCAAAAAAGCAGCGTTCAGCTCCTAACGCAGCTACATTGTTTCCTATGGGGAACACTTCCTATGTCTGCACCTAACACCCTAACATGTACCCCGAGTCTAAACACCCCTAACCTTACACTTATTAACCCCTAATCTGCCGCCCCCGCTATCGCTGACCCCTGCATATTATTATTAACCCCTAATCTGCCGCTCCGTACACCGCCGCAACCTACATTATCCCTATGTACCCCTAATCTGCTGCCCCTAACACCGCCGACCCCTATATTATATTTATTAACCCCTAATCTGCCTCCCCCAACGTCGCCTCCACCTACCTACACTTATTAACCCCTAATCTGCCGACCGGATCTCGCCGCTACTATAATAAATGTATTAACCCCTAATCAGCCTCACTCCCGCCTCAATAACCCTATAATAAATAGTATTAACCCCTAATCTGTCCTCCCTAACATCGCCGACACCTAACTTCAAGTATTAACCCCTAATCTGCCGACCGGAGCTCACCGCTACTCTAATAAATTTTTTAACCCCTAAAGCTAATTCTAACCCTAACACCCCCCTAAGTTAAATATAATTTTATTCTAACAAAATAAATTATCTCTTATTAAATAAATTATTCCTATTTAAATCTTAATATTTACCTGTAAAATAAACCCTAATATAGCTACAATATAAATTATAATTATACTGTAGCTATTTTAGGATTAATATTTATTTTACAGGCAACTTTGTATTTATTTTAACCAGGTACAATAGCTATTAAATAGTTATTAACTATTTAATAGTTACCTAGTTAAAATAATTACAAATTACCTGTAAAATAAATCCTAACCTAAGTTACAATTAAACCTAACACTACACTATCAATAAATAAATTAAATAAACTACCTACAATTATCTACAATTAAACCTAACACTACACTATCAATAAATTAATTAAATACAATACCTACAAATAAATACATTTAAATAAACTAACTAAAGTACAAAAAATAAAAAAGAACTAAGTTACAAAAAATAAAAAAATATTTACAAACATTAGAAAAATATTACAACAATTTTAAACTAATTACACCTACTCTAAGCCCCCTAATAAAATAAAGACCCCCAAAATAAAAAAATGCCCTACCCTATTCTAAATTGAAAAAGTTCAAAGCTCTTTTACCTTACCAGCCCTGAAAAGGGCCATTTGCGGGGCATGCCCCAAATAATTCAGCTCTTTTGCCTGTAAAAAAAAAACATACAATACCCCCCCCCAACATTACAACCCACCACCCATATACCCCTAATCTAACCCAAACCCCCCTTAAATAAACCTAACACTAAGCCCATGAAGATCTTCCTACCTTATCTTCACCATGCCAGGTTCACCGATCTGTCCATTGAAGTCTTGATGCAAGCCTCCGAAATCTTGATCCAAGCCCAAGCGGGGGCTGAAGAGTGACGTCCATCCTCCGGCTGAAGTCTTGATCCAAGCGGGCAGAAGAGGACATCCGGACCGGCAAACATCTTCATCCAAGCCGCATCTTCTATGTTCTTCAATCCGATGACGACCGGCTGATCTTCAAGACCTCCAGCGCGGATCCATCCATCTTCACCGACGACTTCCCGACGAATGACGGTTCCTTTAAGGGACGTCATCCAAGATGGCGTCCCACGAATTCCTATTGGCTGATAGGATTCTATCAGCCAATCGGAATTAAGGTAGGAAAATTCTGATTGGCTGATGGAATCAGCCAATCAGATTCAAGTTCAATCCGATTGGCTGATCCAATCAGCCAATTGTCACGATTTCCGTTCATCGCCGCCTCGCTGCGGCTCCCGGAGCTCTCCTGTTGTGTTTACGTCACGTTGCCTAGCAACGTGACGTATTTTCTGACACTCCCTCTGATGTCACGGACCTCTCTCTCAGCCTTTAAATCTCGGCGGGAGATATTGTTTGGGGCCCGTTTGTAAATCCTGTCTTCGGATCTGTGAGTAATCTGTTGTTTTTTTCAAATTCCTCTACCTTCCTTCTGAGATTTACCTGTGCTTGAATTCCTTACCAATTCCTAAGAACCTCATTCTCCGGATTTAATCTGCCTGGTTTATCTGACATTGCTTGTCTAAATTGTTGCAAACCTGCAAGGAAGGAGCATTAATAATTTGTTTGCTAAGAACCTGCTTAAAGGGACATTATCTTTATTTGTTGCAAACCTGCAAAGAAGGAGCATTAATCATTTGTTTGCTAATAACCTGCTTAAAGGGACATTATCTTTATTTGTTGCAAACCTGCAAAGAAGGAGCATTAATCATTTGTTTGCTAATAACCTGCTTAAAGGGACATTATCTTTATTTGTTGTAAAACTGCAAAGAAGGAGCTTTAATCATTTGTTTGCTAATAACCTGCTTAAAGGGACATTATCTTTATTTGTTGCAAACCTGCAAAGAAGGAGCATTTATCTATTATTTGCTGATAACCTGCTTTAAGGGACATTATTTCCAATTATCATTTGTTTGCCGGTAACCTGCTTAAAGAGACATTATTTCAGTATTTCCTGTAATCAAGAAGATATACAGTGTTACTATTTCTTTTGGGTGAACCTTGTATCCTACTTATTTTGTTTCCTGAGTGGGTCACGTGCTGGATATTCCTCAGTGTGCTAGCGTGTGTTCTATCTTTCACGCTAGCAATTGGGTTAGATCCTGGGCTGACTATATATGGCTGAGACCAATCAGATTGAGATCGCATTCTATTGGCTGTTCTGATCAGCCAATAGAATGCAAGCTCAATCTAATTGGCTGATTGGATCAGCCAATCGGATTTAAATTGAATCTGGCTGATTCCATCAGCCAATCAGAATTTTCCTACCTTAATTCCATCAGCCAATCAGAATTTTCCTACCTTAATTCCGATTGGCTGATAGAATCCTACCAGCCAATCGTAATTCGACGGACGCCATCTTGGATGACGTCATTTAAAGGAACAGTCATTCGGCGAGTAGGCGTTGGTAGAAGAGGATGGATCCGCGTCGGCTGGAAGATGATGGCTCCGGAAGAAAGAAGATTGAAGATGCCGCTTCATAGAAGACTTCATCCCGATGATGGACTTCTTCACCTCCCGCTTGGATCAAGACTTCAGCCCGATGATGGATTTCTTCAGCCGCCGCTTGGATCCAGACTTCAGACGGAGGATGGACTTCACTCTTCAGCCCCCCCTTGGGCTTGGATGAAGATTTCGGAGGGTCTTCTGGACAGATCGGGACCCGATGTGGTGAAGACAAGGTAGGGAGATCTTCATGGGCTTAGTGTTAGGTTTATTTAACGGGGGTTTTGGGTTAGATTAGGGGTATGTGGGTGGTGGGTTGTAATGTTGGGGGGGGTATTGTATGTTTTTTTTTACAGGCAAAAGAGCTGAATTCTTTGGGGCATGCCCCGCAAAGGGCCCTTTTCAGGGCTGGTAAGGTAAAATAGCTTTTCTATTTTAATTTTAGAATAGGGTAGGGCATTTTTTTATTTTGGGGGTCTTTGTTATTTTATTAGGGGGCTTAGAGTAGGTGTAATTAGTTTAAAATTGTTGTAATATTTTTCTAATGTTTGTAAATATTTTTTTATTTTTTGTAACTTAGTTCTTTTTTATTTTCTGTACTTTAGTTAGTTTATTTAAATGTATTTATTTGTAGGTATTGTATTTAATTAATTTATTGATAGTGTAGTGTTAGGTTTAATTGTAGATAATTGTAGGTAGTTTATTTAATTTATTTATTGATAGTGTAGTGTTAGGTTTAATTGTAGATAATTGTAGGTAGTTTAATTTATTTATTGGTAGTGTTAAGTTTAATTGTAACTTAGGTTAGGATTTATTTTACAGGTAATTTGTAATTATTTTAACTAGGTAACTATTAAATAGTTATTAACTATTTAATAGCTATTTTACCTGGCTAAAATAAATACAAAGTTGCCTGTAAAATAAATATTAATCCTAAAATAGCTATAATATAATTATAATTTATATTGTAGCTATATTAGGGTTTATTTTACAGGTAAGGATTTAGCTTTAAATAGGAATAATTTATTTAATAAGAGTTAATTTATTTCGTTAGAATAAAATTATATTTAATTTAGGGGGGTGTTAGGGTTAGGGTTAGAATTAGCTTTAGGGGTTAAAAAATGTATTATAGTAGCAGTGAGCTCTGGTCGGCAGATTAGGGGTTAATACTTGAAGTTAGGTGTCGGCGATGTTAGGGAGGGCAGATTAGGGGTTAATACAATTTATTATAGGGTTATTGAGGCGGGAGTGAGGCGGATTAGGGGTTAATAACTTTATTATAGTAGCGGTGAGCTCCGGTCGGCAGATTAGGGGTTAATAATTGTAGGTAGGTGGCAGCGACGTTGGGGGTGGCAGATTAGGGGTTAATAAATATAATATAGGGGTCGGCGGTGTTAGGGGCAGCAGATTAGGGGTTCATATGGATAACGTAGGTGGCAGCGGTGTGCGGTCGGCAGATTAGGGGTTAAAAAATTTTAATAGAGTGGCGGCGATGTGGGGTGACCTCGGTTTAGGGGTACATAGGTAGTTTATGGGTATTAGTGTACTTTAGAGCACAGTAGTTAAGAGCTTTATAAACCGGCGTTAGCCCAGAAAGCTCTTAACTACTGACTTTTTTCTGCAGCTGGAGTTTTGTCGTTAGATTTCTAACGCTCACTTCAGCCAAGACTCTAAATACCGGCATTAGAAAGATCCCATTGAAAAGATAGGATACGCAAATGGCGTAGGGGGATCTGCGGTATGGAAAAGTCGCTGCTGCAAAGTGAGCTTTAGACCCTTTCCTGGCTGACTCTAAATACCAGCGGGCGGTAAAAACCAGCGTTATGAGCTTCTAACGCTGGTTTTGACGGCTACCGCCCAACTCTAAATCTAGCCGTAAGTGTCCTAATCCTAAGAATTTTCTGGAGAGATCCTTACATTCTTTGGATGTGGTAAGAGCTTTGAAATATTATGTTGAAGCTACTAAAGATTTCAGAAAGACTTCTTGTCTATTTATTATCTTTTCTGATTCTAGGAAAGGTCAGAAGGCTTCTGCCATTTCTTTGGCATCTTGGTTAAAGCTTTTGATTCATCATGCTTATTTTGAGTCGGGTAAATCCCCGCCTCAGAGGATTACGGCTCATTCTACTAGGTCAGTTTCCACTTCCTGGGTTTTTAAGAATGAAGCTTCTGTTAATCAGATTGCAAAGCAGCACCTTGGTCTTCTTTCCTTATTTTACTAAATTCTACCATTTTGATGTTTTCTCTTCTTCAGAAGCAGTTTTTGGTAGAAAAGTACATCAGGCAGCTGTTTCAGTTTGATTCTTCTGCTTATAATTTCAGTTTTTTTCTTTTGATTTGGGTTGTGGATTAATTATTCAGCGGAATTGGCTGTCTTTATTTTTATCCCTCCCTCTCTAGTGACTCTTGTGTGGAGTTCCACATCTTGGGACTCCCACATCTTGGGGACTCTTGCCAATTACATGAAAGAAAACATAATTTATGTAAGAATTTACCTGATAAATTAATTTCTTTCATATTGGCAAGAGTCCATGAGACCCACCCTTTTTATGGTGGTTATGATTTTTTTGTATAAAGCACAATTATTCCAATTCCTTGTTGATGCTTTCGCTCCTTTCTTATCACCCCACTTCTTGGCTATTCGTTAAACTGAATTGTGGGTGTAGTGGGGGGTGTATTTATAGGCATTTTGAGGTTTGGGAAACTTTGCTCCTCCTGGTAGGAATGTATATCCCATACGTCACTAGCTCATGGACTCCTGCCAATATGAAAGAAATGAATTTATCAGGTAAATTCTTACATAAATTATGTTTTTCCAGAGTCAATGTGAGGGAAACTGACAGACCCCATCAGGGTTCCTACTTACTTTCCTTAACCCCAATCTTATGAGGTAAGTGCCGCACAGTGAGAAGGATAGCCCACGAAGATCTCCAGAATCCCCTCTTTTCTGCTCCTTGGGGATGGTAGAATGGTCTTAGGATCACATATTATATATATAAATATGAATAAGGTAATAATGTAGTGCTTGTATAGAATGAAGATCATACATATCTTAACTTTCCTAAGTGTTCACCACTTAGCAATAACTTAAGGTGTGATTTGAATGTGTGTAGGACCGCAAGCACAAACACAATATAACCTACTTTCACAACATATACCTTATTTCATTTACTACTTTAATTACACAACCTAACCTGAGTCTCACTAGTTAAGGCGGGAGCGCCTTGATAAGAACCAAATGCTGGTTCCCCCTAGGTTCCACACACAAGGTTATATTTACTTAGACCCACAAATTCTTTACCAACACCATTACCCCACCTTACTATCCCCCCTCTACACCCCTACATGCCATACCTAACTCACCACCCAATGTTGTGAATTCACAGTCCATTGGCGCTTTTATATTTGTTGAAGTTGTATGTCCTTATTGATTACTACTCTTATTTATTTCTGTTAATTATTATACAATTGTTCTGTATTCGGATAAATGAAGTTTGTCTTGTCTACAGGGATAGCCGGTTAAACAACGTTACATTTGTTAATTGCCTTGTGTGTCCTGTACATTACCGAACTACTTTCCATTAATCTTAACACTTATTCCTCTAAATTACTTAACTTCCGTTCCTTACCCTTCCTTATTCCCTCCCTCCCCCCCTTTTTATTTCTCTCTTTCTGTCCCCTCAGAATGGACCGCCAATCCAGTAAATTTTGGACGCATTGCCTTACCTTTACTACTATTAATGCAAAATACAAACTAGAGTTGACCTTAAACATCATCTAATGGAGATTTATCAATGCAGAACATTAACAATCAAACAACAATATTACGAAGGGGGAAACAAACACGGGAAATTATTGGCCAGATAAATTTGCAGAAAACAACTTAGATCACACATACACTATATAAAGGCTGTGGACGACATCTTACTGAAATGTAATAAACAGATGGCCAATACCTTTCACTCATGCTATAATGCTTTATACAGCATTACAAAAAGAGCAGAAGCACAGACGCAACCTAAAAATGTTCTCTCAAAGCAACAAGCTATTGACAACTACCTAGCCACATTAGTATTGCCATGACTAGATAAAGCAGGTGTTGATGGTCTTGATGCACCTATCTCACTGGAAGAATTATCGCAAGCAATTAAAGACCTACCAAATGGTAAAAGTCCGGGCCCAGACGGGTTTACCCCTAGATACTACAAAACATTCTTTAACTCCATAGCCCCAATAATGCTTCAGCTCTTTAACAACCTGAATTAAAATCCCCAATTTACTAGTCCAATGCTGGAAGCGCACATTACCATCATCCCTAAGCCCAGTAAATCCCCTACAGCCCCTGAAAACTTTAGACCCATATCTCTGTTATATACGGACATTAAAATCCTAGCTAAGGTCTTAGAAAAATGTTTTATTAAATATCTTCCAGATCGCATATCGACGGACCAGGTGGGATTTGTTCCGGGAAGAGAAGCCCGGGACAACACCTCCAAGGTACTGCAGTTAATAAATTATGCCCTAGTAGAGAACATACCTATGGCACTTTTCTTGACGGACGTGGAGAAGCCCTTTGACTGCATCGATTGACCATTTCTGCGTCAAGTTATGAAGGCTATGAACTTTGGAGACTCATTTATAAATATGACATTTGCTTTATATTCTACCCCGAATGCCAGAGTCTGAGTAAACGGGAACTTATCGGACACGTTTCATATAACAAATAGCACTAGGCAGGGATGCACTCTATCCCCCCTCTTATTTGCCCTATCAATTCAAGCCCTTGCACACAAAATTAGGAATAATCCAGAAATCAATGGTATAAAAATAGGAGATACTGAACATTACCGCGGATATACTCGACACCCTTACAAATATAGATACCTCTGTCCCAGAACTTCTCAAATAAATAAAAACATATGATGCTCTTTCTAATTTTCACCTTAATCTTACAAAATCTGAACTTTTAAATATTAGCTCGCCACAAAAACACATACAACATTTGCAGGTAAATTATAAGGTACCTATAACCACTTTGCAACTAAAATAGTTAGGTATTCACATCACTGTGAATTCTCAGGACTTCTATAAAAACAACTTTCTACAATTAAGAGGAAATAGTCATTTTTTATGTAAAAGAATAGTTGGCACTTAACAGTTAAATACTGTTTATATGGGACATGACTACACTCCTGTTAGGAGAACAGAACAGTGTAAGGCAGTTGTGCAGGGCACTGAGACGTTTAGTTTTTATTTATTAGGCTCAGTGGTGTGTTCCGGTTTGTTTTCACTGTGATAGGTGTGTTGTTACTTCTCTCTGTGGCGTTTTCTCCATAGTAGAAGTTATGCCGGCCGGGAGATTTAGTGAGCAATGCCCACGATATAATTGCGCACTTTCTCTTTTGTTGTTTCCGTAGTGCCGGAAGGGTTTTGGTGCGGCTCTGCCTGTGTGAGTGTCTATTTTGCTATCTTGGGTGGGCTGAGTCCGGATCTTTCTCTCTAGTTGCTCTGGTTTTGCCAGCAGGACAGGTAGGCACCTCAGCCAGGCTTGCTGAGGTGTAGAGGTTGTCTAAGATTTTTTTTGTTTAATTGTTGTTCTGCATAAAATATAAAACGTTACTTTAAATTTTAAATGGACAGTAAAAAAATGTTTATATTAATTTTTAAGGGGTCAAAAAGTTTATTTAAGGATTTATTTTATTTTGGTTACATTTTGAATAAAGATGGACTAAGAGGCCCTGCAGAATGTTACTTGTGCATTGTGTTTAGATGCTAATGTGGAACCACCAATCCCTTTCTATTCCTCATATTTTGAGAGAACATTACATTACAGGGATAAACGTTTTGAATCTGAGCCATCATTATCTAAGTTGGATGCTGTTTAGTGGTCTCCTGTTCAGGCTATGCCGCAGCTTTCTCATCATGTGTCCCAAACCTTGTCGTCTTCACATGCAGTGCCGTTGTTTCCTCTCACATTTATTTTGCAAGACATGGCTGCCCACATATTTTTGGCGGTTTCTGAGGCTTTGTCTGCTTTCCCTATGCTGCAGGGAAAGCATGAGTGGAAGTATAAGGATTCAGTGAGTAAGGTTTCTAATTCAGCTGTGGCTATGTCGAATGTTTCTTCCCATAAGTCTGAGGAGCAATATACTTCTATAGTGTCTGAGGGTGAAATCTCAGACTCTGACAGTGTAATTCCTTCTTCTGATGCTGAAGTTGTATCCTTCAGGTTTAAGCTAGAACACCTCCGTTTGTTGCTTAAGGAGGTTTTGGCTACTTTGGACGACTCTGATATGACTGTCGTACTGACTCCTAAGAAAGCTAGTAAGCTGAATAAGTATTTTTACGTACCTTCCGCGGTGGAGGTATTTCCTGTTCCAGACCGTGCTTCAGAGATCATTGCACGGGAGTGGGAGAAACCTGTGATTCCTTTTACTCCTCCAATTTTCAAGAAGATGTTTCCAATTGCTGATTCTATCAAGGAGTCTTGCCAGACTGTTCCCAAGGTGGAAGGAACTATTTCCACCCTGACTAAGAGGACCACTATCCCCATTGAGTATAGCTGTTCCTTTAAGGATGTTATGGACAAAAAGTTGGAAGCATTACTTAAAAGGATGTATGTTCACCAGGGGTTACATGGCAGCCTGCGGTGTGTATTGCTACTGTCACTAGCGCGGCAGCATATTGGTTTGATGGGTTTTCTGATTCTATTCAGACAGATACTCCTCTAAAGGAAATCCAGGATAGGATCAATGCTCTTAAGTTGGCCAATTCCTTTATTATGGATGCTTCTCTTCAGGTCATCAAGTTGTGAGCAAAGATTTCTGGCTTTGCTGTACTGGCGTTGCTGTACTGGCGTGCAGAGCCTTATGGTTGAAGTCCTGGTCTGCGGTTGTGTCCTCTAAGTCTAAGCTTTTGTCGATTCCTTACAAGGTTAAGACCTTGTTTGGGCCTGGATTAGCTGAGATTATTTCTGATATTACGGGAGGGAAGGGGCATTCCCTTCAGGATAAGAGGAATAAACAGAAGGGTCGTCAAAGTAATTTTTGTTACTTTCAAAACTTTTCGGGTAAGCTTTCCCCCTCCTTTTCCAAGCAGGAACAGTCTATGCCCTTCTGGAAGTCCAAGCAGTCTTGGACTAAAGGGAAGCAATCTAAGAAGCCAGTTACTGATTCAAAGTCAGCATGATGGGTCTGCCCCCGATCCGGGAATGGATCTTGTGGGGGGCAGACTTTCTTTTTTCGCTCAGGCTTGGGTTTGCGATGTTCCGGATCTTTGGGAGCAGGTTCCTTCTCTCCAGGATATCTGTAGACCAGATAAAGAGAGAGGCGTTCTTAATATGTGTTCAGGATCTTTCCGATATGGGAGTGATAGTTCCTGTTCCAATACAGGAGCAGGGTCTGGGATTCTATTCCAATCTGTTTGTGGTTCCCAAAAAAGAGGGAACCTTTAGACCAATTTTGGATCTCAAGAGCGTAAACAAGTTTCTCAGAGTTCCATCTTTCAAGATGGACACTATTCGTTTCATTCTTCCATTGGTTCAAGGGGGCCAATTGATGACAATGGTAGATCTGAAGGATGCGTATCTGCATATTCCCATCCACAGGAACTATCACAAGTTTCTGAGATTTGCTTTCCTAGACAGGCACTTTCAGTTTGTGGCTCTTCCGTTCGATCTTGCAACAGCTCCCAGAATTTTCTCAAAAGTCCTGGGAGCATTGCTGGCTGTGCTCCGATTGAAGGGTGTTGCTGTGGCACCGTATCTGGATGACATTCTGTTTCAGGTGCCATCTTTTCAACTAGCAAACTCCCACATGGAGTTGTTGTCTTTTCTGTGCTCCCACGTATGGAATGTGAATTAAGGGAAAAGTTCCTTGATTCCAGGTACAAGGGTGGTGTTCTTGGGAATCATAATAGATTCTCTAGCAATGAAGATTTTTCTGACAGAAGCCAGAAGAACAAAGATCTTCAACTCTTGTCTTGCCCTTCAGTCCTCTCCTCTGCCGTCAGTGGCTCAGTGCATGGAGGTTATTGGTCTGATGGTGTCAGCTATGGACATCATTCCGTTTGCTCGGTTCCATCTCAGGCCTCTGCAGTTATGCATGCTCAGACAGTGGAACTGTGATTATGCGGATCTGTCTCTGCATATTGTTCTGTATCAGGAGACAAAAGATTCTCTTCCATAGTGGTTGTCTCAGGATCTTCTCCCAGGGAACCTGCTTCCACAGACCTAGCTGGGTGATCTTGTCCGCAGATGCCAGTCTGCTGGGATAGGTAACTGGCTGGGGCTCATTAAAGGCTCAGGGTCTATGGAATCGGGAGGAGTCGGTTCTTCCCATAAATATTCTAGAGCTGAGGGCAATCTTTAATGCTCTTCTGGCCTGGCCTCAGTTAGCTTCAGTCCAGTTTTTCAGGTTTCAGTCGGACAATATAACCTCAGTGGCTTACATCAATCATCAGGGAGGAACTCAGAGTTTCTTGGCTATGATAGAGGTAGCCAAGAATATTCAGTGGGCAGAGACCCACAACTGCTGTCTGTCTGCAATTCACATTCCAGGGGTGGACAATTGGGAAGCAGATTTTCTGAACAGACAGACTTTTCATCCGGGGGAGTGGGAACTTCATCCGGAGGTGTTTTCCAGCTTTATCCTCAAGTAGGGGCAGCCAGAGCTGGATCTCATGGCATCTCGTCAGAATGCCAAGCTTCCAAGGTATGGGTCGAGGTCAAGGGATCCTCAGGCTGTACTGATAGATGCTCTGGCAGTTCCTTGGATTTTCAGTCTAGTGTATGTTTTCCACCGTTCGCTCTCCTTCCACTGGTTATTGCTCGAATCAGGAGAGGGTGTCAGTGATTCTCATTGCTCCGGCGTGGCCTCGCAAGACTTGGTATGCGGTTCTGGTGGAGATGTCATCTCTTCCACCTTGGAGACTTCCGTTAAGGAAGGACCTTCTACTTCAGGGGCCCTTCATTTATCCAAATCTCGTTTCTCTGAAGCTGACTGCTTGGAGATTGAACACTTGATATTATCTAAGCGTGGGTTTTTCTTAGTCGGTTATTGAGACTATGATTCAGGCTCGTAAACCTGTGACTAGAAAGATTTACTATAAGATATGGCGTAAATATCTGTATTGGTGTGAATCCAGAGGGTTTTCTTAGAGTAGAGTTAGATGTTCTAGGATTTTATCTTTTCTCCAGGAGGGTCTGGAGAAGGGTTTATCTGCAAGTACCTTGAAGGGTCAAATTTCTGCTTTATCTATTTTGTTTCACAAGTGTCTGGCGGATGTGCCAGATATTCAATCTTTTTGTCAGGCCCTGGTTAGAATCTGGCCTTTGTTTAAGTTTGTTACTCCTCCTTGGAGTCTTAATTTTTTTCTTAGAGTTCTTCAACAGCCTCCGTTTGAGCCTATGCATTCTTTGGATATTAAGATCTTTTTCTGAAAGGTTTTGTTTTTGGTTGCTATTTCTTCGGCTCAAAGAGTTTCGGAGCTTTTAGCGTTGCAGTGTGAATCTCCTTTCCTTATTTTTCATTCTAATAAGGTGGTACTGCGTACTGCCTTGGGTTTCCTTCCCAAAGTGGTTTTTGATAGGAATATTAATCAAGACATTGTTGTTCCTTCTTTGTGTCCTAATCCTTCTTCTCATAAGGAGCGTTTGTTGCACAACCTGGATTTGGTTTGTGCGTTGAAATATTATTTGCAGGCAACTAAGGATTTTCACTAGTCGTCTTCTTCATTTGTTGTTTTTTCTGGGAAGCGAAGGGTCAGAAAGCTACGGCTACTTCTTTCTTTTTGGCTGAGGAGTGTTATTCGCTTGGCATATGAGACTGCTGGACAGCAGCCTCCTGAGAAAATCACAGCTCATTCCACAAGGGCTGTTTCTTCTTCTTGGGCCTTCAAAAATGAAGCTTCTGTGGAACAGATTTGCAAGGCTGCAACTTGGTCATCTTTGCAAACTTTTTCCAAATTCTATAAATTCGATACTTTTGCCTCGGCTGAGGCTTCTTTTGTTTAGTTTAACTGTCTCGTCCCTCCATTATCTGTGTCCTCTGGCTTGGGTATTGGTTCCCAACAGTAATTATGATGATCTGTGGACTCACCGTGTCATTAGAAAGAAAAGAAAAATGATGCTTACCTGATAAATGTATTTATTTTCTTGACACAGTGAGTCCACGGCCCGCCCTGTATTTTTCAGACAGTTTATTTTTCTATAAACCTCAGGCACCTCACTTCCTTTCCCTTTGGTCGAATGACTAGGGATTGTGGTTAGGGGAGTGGTATTTAACAGTTTTGCTGTGGTGCCCTTTGCCTCCTCCTGCTGGTCAGGAGTGAAATTCCCAACAGTAATTATGATGATCCGTGGACTCACCGTGTCAAGAAAGAAATACATTTATCAGGTAAGCATAAATTTTCTTTTTTCTCCAACTTACAAAAATTAGAGAAAAACATGCACGGGCCCTTCTACTGATAATTCTTATTGGGCTGAAAAACATATCCCACAAAAATGGAAGTCAAGGGAGGTATTAACGACAGAGGAGTGGTTCTCCTTGATTGATGAGCTACTGCTGTTAGAAAGATTAGTTTAAAATTAACCAAACTGGCACCCATGAAATGATGTTGGCTACTTGGAGGGACATTTTCATCTAATAACCAGAACTCAAAATATGAAATTATTACACAACCTGTGGATTGGCCTCCCATTATTATTATTATTTTTTTTTTTTTTTTAATCCTCTTAACTCCTCTCCCCCCACTTACTTCTATCTTTCATAAAACTCTCTAATCCCCCTCTTATATTTGACACACGGTTCAAGGTTTATATATATTTAAGTATGAAATTGTTTGAAGAAAATGTAAAAAACTAAGCTCTAAACAAAACCTGGTAAACTTTGATCCTCATGGATTAATACACAATATCTAGTCTAAGGTTCTGATATCTCTTTGTTATACTATTAATAATTATCACTTGATTACGAGAATTGTTTTATTAACAAAATGTAAACAATGATCACACAGACTGTTGGTGATATATTCTGTTCTTTTTTATTGTACACCAAAAATTTTGATTCAATAAAAAAGAAATGCAAAAAAAATAAATATATAGGGGCATTGTTTTACACAGGTGCATCTGGATGTTGAAACAAGAAGCCATGGGAATTTCTAGACATTTTTGATGAGTGCCTAGATGAGTGCTTTTCAAACAGTGGGTCTTGTTTTTTTTTTTTTAGGATTTAAGGGAGATGAGATTGAGGGATTTAAATTCTTAAAGGGACTGTCTACACCAGAATTTTTATTGTTTAATACTTTTTACCTCTCTGATTACCTTGTATCTAAGCCTCTGCAAATTGCCCCCTTATTTCAGTTCTTTTGAAAGACTTGCATTTTAGCCAATCAGAGCTGGCTCCCTAGAACTCCACATGCGTGAGCAGTGTTACCTATATGACACACATGAACTAACACCCTCTAGTGGTGAAAAACTGCCAAAATGTCCTGAGAGAAGAGGCCACCTTCAAGGGCTTAGAAATTAGCATATGAACTTCCTAGGTTTAACTTTCAACTAAGAATACCAAGAGAACAAAGCAAATTTGGTGATAAAAGTAAATTGGAAAATTGTTTAAAATTACATTCTCTATCTGAATCTTGAAAGTTTATTTTGGACTAGACTGTCCCTTTAACCACATCCCCACCCCCACCTCTCCAGCTCCCTTAAGTCCTGTAGAGCTACCTTCTACTTCCTGGTTCTGGAGCCTGTTGACACAGACATCCTTGGATTCCCTAGTACACTGGACCACCAGGGATAACGACACATGGTTGTCAACTGCACTTAACACATTGTGTGGATGTCGCCCTTGCACAGTTAAGGTGTTAATCTTATCCAACAAAGAGTGCTGTTCGAAGATACTCCAAATTATAATGGTCGGTTAAAATGGTAATAGGCTGGACATCTCCCTCCAGCAAGTGCCTCCACTTCTCCAAAGCACACTTAATAAACAGTAATTCCCTGTCTCTGACATAATTCTCCTCATCAGTCAAAGAATGGGATAAAAAGGCTACCAGGTGTAACTGACCTTTAACTTCTCGGGTTGAGACAAAGCAACCCTAATAGCCACATTAGAAGCGTAAACCTGTAGATCACATACTGTAAAAACTTCTAGAGACGTTTTATTAGGAACTTTTCAAAATTCAATAAACCTTGGTTCAGCTTTCTAGTTAGCAGGAACTGGCCACTCCATTGTTTCTGTACAGCAAATAAACCATACTTCCTTTAAACTAAGAAGCACTGATTAAATATAATCCCAATAAATCACAATAAATGTGTCCAATAAGTCTCCAAAAATGTAATTTCAAAAGTGTTGAAAAATATCAGGAGCATCACATATCCCATTAGACTTGACTAAATACTTAAAATGTCCAGAATCGGTGTGAAAAGTAGTTTTACATTCATCACCCTCCCAGATGTGCACTAGGTTAGAAAGCTCCTCTCTGATCAATCTCTTTGACTAATGAACGCCTTTAATCCTGTCCAACATTTCAGGAATATGCAGGAGATGATATTCATTGAGTATAGTGATGTTGTTGAAATCCCAATAATTCACACAAGCCCGCAGCACTAGCAGGAGTAGATGGTCTAATAAAATCCTTGGCCAGATTCTCATCAATATTCCTTTAGATGCAGCAACTCAGGTTCAGACAGAAGAAAGATTCTCCCAAAAGATATAGGGGCAACTGGAACTAAATCTATTGGGCAATTATATGGGAGCCTGTCTCAAAATAAGTGGAAATAATGGAGAGGCTACTACATCAAACGGCAAAGTATTACCAGAGCCTAAAGTCAAAAGTAAAGTCTCCTGAGTAACTGGGCCACGCTTCATAGGACTCCCATCTGTGACAAAAGTTGTATCTGAGACTTTGCGTATGGAGGTACTCCACTGATAATTTTTTTTACCAAAGTTGAATACTGTAACAAAAGGTAAACACAGCACATGAAACAGAATTACCTTCTTTTGGGCCTCAATGAAGAATGATGTGACCACCCTTGCCACAATAAAAGTGCAAGTCCCTAAGCTCAAAAGCATAAATAGGCCCTTTAATAGCCCCTATATTCATAGGCTCTTCCTGAGATAAAGGTTCAGCAACTGAAGGGTAAGCACTGTCTGGAAATACTTGAGAGGAACATGCAACTAGAGATGCCGATCTCTCTTGGTGTCTCCCACGGGCATCTGTTAATTTGTGCCACAAGAGTTATCATAATTTCCAATCCACTAGTCTTGTTTTTATTTAATATTTCTTTTATACAGGTGGTGAGAGTCCATGCTCCATTATGCCTGGGAATTACTCTTCTCTACCACTAGGAGGGGCATTTGATTCTTCAGAGAGAGGGGTTTTCAGTCTATATTGACACAGTTTCCCCTCAGAGTACAGTGCTTGTCAGAGGGATATATCTGGGGTATGGTTTGTGATTTTTTTTTTCTTCCACCTCATGGGAATTTTCTCATAAAACTTCCATAGTTGGTCGCAGGAACTTGTCTTTTGCCTCCCTTTATGGATCTACAATATTCTCCTATTCCATATCCTCTGCTGATATGTTTCAGTACTGGTTTGGCTGTCTGCTGCTTGTTTGCTGATGGGCGAGTGTCTATTGGTAAGTATAATTTATTAAACATGTTAGACCTGTTTAGTTTTTGGCGTACTTAGCTTGTATTTTGCGCTTCGTGTTAGCGACCATCCCTTTAGTCTTTCTATGTTTTTTTCATGTGTTGGCCACTTTACGCACTTCGGGTTAGCACACATTCATCCTCGGCTAAGCGCACATCAGGTTTTTGGCACGCTAAATTCATTATCTGCCCTTTGGATATAATGTTAATGTCTCCTGCTTTGTTTTGCAGTTTGATTTAGAGCACATAGTACCTGTGAGTTTATTTAAAAAGCTACTTAGGAGGTGATAAGTGATTGATAAGGCAGTTTTACGGACTTCTTTTTATTTGTGCCTTAGGTTGTTTCTTCAGATAACTTTAGCAGAGAGTTTGTTGTTTCTTCTTTGTGTCCTATTCCTAAGAATGCTTCAGAGAGATCTTTACATTCATTGGACATTGTTAGGACATTGCAATGTTACATTGATGATACTAATGACTTTAGACAAACTTCTGGTTTGTTCCTTAATTTTTCTGGTCCTAGGGAGGGTTAGAAAGTTTCTGCTGTTTCTTTGGCCTCTTCATTACCTGATAAATTCATTTATTTCATTGTGGTGAGAGTCCACGAGACCCCACCCTTATGTTTTTGGGGGCTTAATTTTTTTTCTTTAACACATCTCCTTTTTATGGCTTATTTTTATTCTTACCTCACTTTGCTTGGCTATACGTTAGAATGAGGTATGAGTGAGGTGGGAGGGGTTTTATAGGGTCTTGAGGTTTGGGAATCTTTACCTCCTCTTAGTGGTAGAGAAGAGTAATCCCCAGGAGTAATGGATCATGAACTCTCACCACTATGAAAGAAATTAATTTATCAGGTAAGCATAAATTATGTTTTTATGGAATAGACAGATGTACAGTTTTTAGTGAGTGCTGTGATTCTTCATTACCTGTACCTGAATTTATTTTACATCCCTGGGTAGCAGTACCAATTTCCAGTTTATCAGAATATACTGTGGTTTCTTTAAAATTTAATTTATGTTTTAAAGACTCAGGTGACAAATGTAGATAGTTTCCGTTTTAGAGCTGGTTGCCAATCTGTGTAGACTAAGTTTATTCCTGGTAATTTGCCTTTTATTGAATTTGCTGATTTGTTTTTTATTTTATTTTTAAAAGTCTTTCAGTCTGTACTTCCAATTTCCTAGGGAAAGATTTTTTCTTTCAAACCCTCATTGGGTCTGTGAGAGAGAACCAGATTTTTACTTAAAGGGACATTAAACACTTTGAGATGGTAATATAAAATAACTCAAATATCTAAAAAAATAAAATAATTTCCAATGTACTTATTTATTTTGTCACCCTTTCCTGTAATTCCATTTCAGTTCACGTTCGAAATGGAAGTACAGAACACTGTTATATTCTACACTGTCATTGGCTGCACACTCTAGTGACCTAGTTATAACTGTCCCTGATCGGCCACAGCAGAGGATGTAATCTAACATCTACATGTTATTCTCAGACAATTTTTTTTCTTTGAATGCATCATTCTATCTAGCATTTATTTAGTGTTTAATGTTCCTTTAAGGATAAATCCATGTCTTCACATTCTCTAAGTAGGAATATATGTAAATCACCAATGCATGGCACAATTCTTTTTTTTCTTGTGCCTATGTATGATAGTCTTTTTTTTTTTGTTCACTCTCAAATAGCTTCTTTCTTGACTATACATTAGCTGACTCAAGTAGGAAGGTTTATATGTAGCGATGGGATCTACCTCCTCAGACTTTTGGGTGGAACTTTTTCCTACTCCAGTGGTCCAGTGTTTTCAACAGTATTAATATAGTTTTACTTTTTAAGTTTGTAGAAATGTATTGTATTGCTGCTGTTCTCCCTCATGTCTACTGTCCAGTCTCTCTCTCTTTATCTCCTAAAAGACATTTTAAGGGACATTAAACAATGTGAGATTATTACTCTAGAAACTCATTATCAGGCCTCAACTGAGGAGGTAACGTAAGAGAACAGGCTACGTAAGAGAACAGGCACTCCTTGCTCTATGGAGACTATTGCATGACATGTATTTCTTAAATAATAAACTAATTTTTAATGTATATTTTAAAAAAAATTGCATCTGCATATTATGAATAGGCTAATCTTTGCTTTGAATACATCATCATTTCAAGATAAATTAATAATTTATTTTTGGCTAGTTCTAGGAAAAACCTTTATGCTGTATATGAGTAGACTATTTACTATATATTTTTATTACACACCTTCAAGGTTACTGTTTGCCTAGCTGATTGATATTTTTTTCACACAGATGCAGCAGATGGAATTAGAGCAAATACAATATAGGGAAGCCAATCTCACAGCACTGGCTGCTATTGGGCCAAGAAGAAAGCGACCTTTGGATTCTGTGGGCCTTCAATCTGGATTGGAGGTATGTGTAGTAGTTGATTTGATATTCCTCTTACCAACCTTTGTTTTATTTTTATATTTTGTAAGAATCATAGCTTACATAAATAATTATTAGAAGAAAATTAACTGAGATCCAAACATGCAGAAAAGAAATGTAGTGTTATGATTTTGTTTTGAATAGCATGATAGAACACACTTGAAAGCATAATAATAAAAATGCACCAAAACAGGGACTTTGAAATCAGGAACAGTAACATAAACCAAATGGTATGAAGTACTAGCGAACATTGCCTTATTAAAGTAGATACACCTCTCTGAGAAGTCTTCAGGTCTTTTGCACAGATGAAAACATTGTCCACACATAATTAAATCATATTCAGAAGCTGTAAGGCATTGCTGAACATAACACAGCCTTTAAGCCAATTCTAGCATGCTCACTACTCCTGGCCATGTCTGCGTGTCTTGTTGGTGATCTTGTAATGCAGGCATCTTCACTTGTCTCTAGGGAGTCCTGCAGGTATAGATGAGATGTGGCATTCTTCTAAGTTGTACAAATCTCACCATTTGTGGCAACCTTGTTTTTAGAGCAACACTGAAGGTGCAGACAAGGTAGCAAGTGAGAATTCAGGTGATCATGACTGGATATATGTATTGTACACTTCTGTTCAGCTATACCTCTTTGTGGATAATCAAACTTCTGCAGATCAGGTTGTGTGTTCTTTATTTTGGGCCTTTGGAATTGTGGTTTAATATTTACTGCCAAACACTTTATGTTTAAAATAACTGATGATTTTTACCATAATGTGTCACTTTTGGTACTCTTTATTTTTATACAATACTGTTTTTGACCTGCGTGCATCTTATTTACCCCTTGGGAGATTACTTTTACTATCTGCAGAAATATTTTTTTCAACAGAAAGACACCATTAATTTATTGTTAATGTGCTGTTGCTATTTCTTGGGAATCAAATGCATTCGGTGGCTTCTGTCTATTAAGAGGTGATTCTCAGGATTCCTTTGATCATAACTAGGAAAATTTATTCAGTTATTGATGTTTTCTTTCCTAAGATATGGTGAGTTCACGGAATCATCAATTACTAGTGGGAATATCACTCCTGACCAGCAGGAGGAGGCAAAGAGCACTACAGCAAAGCTGCTATATATGTCACTTGTCTTACCCATAGTCTCCAGTCATTCTCTTTGCCTGTGCTGCAAGGAGGAGGTGAAGTTTTGTGTCTGATCTGCAATCAAGTTTTTGTGTTTTTAGTGTCTGATCTACAATCAAGATTTTGTCATTTTAAAAGCAGAGTAGGTTTACTCTGATTTTTCTGAAGGGTCTAGCCTTAGCCCATGTCAGTCTCTTGAGTAGGGCAGTGGTGGCTTTTAAGCAATTGGGAACTTGTGGGGTACAATCCTCACTGCGTTTTCCCAAAACATTTTGCTGCCCTATTTAGATAGCCTGAGTAAGTTTACTCAGTCTTTCTGTATTTCCACAGGTCCATGTGTGGGAATGCATCCTCTCAAACCAGATGAGCTGTCCTGCTGCCAGACAGATGAATATTAAGCTAAGTGACAATTTTATTTTTCTATTTAATAGGGAAGAATTTGGCACTTATTCAGCTGAAACGCTGCAGGGGGACGTATTTTATTATTCCTGTCAGAGTGCAGGTTTTTATGGCAGTTTTTGCAGGCACTGCTAGTGTGAGGATTGATGGCTCAATGGGGTTCCGTTTTTTTAACGGATTATGTACTTTTCTTTCATGTAATTGGCAAGAGTCCATATCTAGTGACGTATGGGATATACAATCCTACAAGAAAGGGGCAAAGTTTCCCAAACCTCAAAATGCCTATAAATACACCCCTCACCACACCTACAATTCAGTTTTACAAACTTTGCCTCCTATGGAGGTGGTGAAGTAAGTTTGTGCTTGATTTTTATGATTTCTTCTGTGATAAGCGCTTTTAAGCATTCTGAAGCTCAATTCCTCTCAGAGTATAATGTTTGTCAGAGGGATGTGAAGAGAGCATCGCCTATTTGATTTTATGGTTTTCCTTGTGGGAAATCTTTTTCAAGGGTTCTCTGTTATCGGTCGTCGGGATCCATCTCCTACCTCCCTTTTCAGATCGACGATATACTCTTATATACCATTACCTCTGCTGATAACTTTCAGTACTGGTTTGGCTATCTGATCTATGTGGATGGGTGTCTTTCGGTAAGTATGTATTATTATAAAGTTTTACATATATGTATTTTACTTATATTTGCCATGAGTCAGGTCTATGTGTATTTCCCTTTGCAGTCCAGCAGTTTCGTTTTGGGAATCATGTTTTAGGAAGTTTGTCTTACTTGGGATATATAAAAAGAAATTCCTGAGAAGGAAAAAACTTAAAAGGATGCGCTTGGAACACAGGTTATCAAAGTAGGACCTAACACTTTATGATTGGGTTTGTACCCGTATGCATAAATAAAAAAATATAAACAGCACAGTGTTTGGTATGTGTGAAAAATTAATAATATTAGTGATACATTGAAATAATCAGATATCACAGATAAACAATGATATTTGTGGCGATGAGTAAAATATATAAAAAGTACTTATCAATGTCCCAAAAAATGCTGTGATGTAAAAAATAAGTGTCCAATCCTAATATGTTGAACTGTGATGTGTTCAGGTGTTTGGCGTGCTCCTCTTGTGTCCCGCGGTGCGATGGGTCAGGTTGTCTAGAATGGAAGATAAACAAGGGGCGCCAACATAGTGTGAATCGTTAAAACAACAAATATAAAAGTGATGTGCAAAAAACTACTCACAAGGAAAGTTGCACCTTAAATGAATAAGGTGCGATAAAGGTGAGCTGCAAGCTGATAGGTGTTCTCCTGCTGCACTCACGCCACCGAGACTTTTCTCCAAAACTGACAGTGTCAGTGTATGAAAGGTTCCGTGGTAAAAGTCCTGTTTCAAAAACAAGTGGATCGTGGAAAGAAGCAAAAATACCGGGTCGTGGTATAAAACAAACAGTATTTATTTTGCAACGTATTTGCAACAGTATTTATTTTGCAACGCGTTACTGTTTGTTTTATACCACAACCCGGTATTTTTGCTTCTTTCCACGATCCACTTGTTTTTGAAACAGGACTTTTACCACGGAACCTTTCATACACTGACACTGTCAGTTTTGGAGAAAAGTCTCGGTGGCGTGAGTGCAGCAGGAGATCACCTATCAGCTTGCAGCTCACCTGGTCCGGCCATTGGCCCTAAAAAACGTGGGTGCTACTTTCTAGACGCCTATCTGAATTCCACAGGTCCTCTGGGTGAGACCTCCAGCGTACTGACTGCTGGAATTTGAATGTCAGCCTGCTTTATCGCACCTTATTCATTTAAGGTGCCACTTTCCTTGTGAGTAGTTTTTTGCACATCACTTTTATATTTGTTGTTTTAACGATTCACACTATGTTGGCGCCCCTTGTTTATCTTCGATTACTTGTGATATAGTCTTTTTTTCAATTTGACTTGTTTTTTCTTTGGAAAACTTGTGGGCAAATTAGGCTTGCGAGGGCGCAAAATGCTGTTATTTATTGCATGGTTCTTGGCGCACGAATGTGTGTCTGTCATGACGCAAGTTCGTCATTTCCTGCGTCTTAGTCGATGCTAGGTTGTTTGGTGTGAAATTGTGTTTGTTATGACGCGAGTTACATCATTTCTGGATGTTTGTTGGCGGCAAAAAATTTCTCAACTTCCTTGTGTGTCATACTTGGCGCCAAAAAATCTAGTTTTATTTTGCCTCACTTCCTATATGCTCCTTGACTTCTTTATGTTCAGAGGGCTATGCTATTTTCTTTCTTTTTTTGCCAATTTTAGCATTTTTTTCCCATTCCTGAAACTGCTATATGTGGAAATAAGATATTTCTGTTTAATGTTATTTTTTTTTTTTACATTTTACAAGATGTCTCAATCTGATCCTGTCTCAGAAGCTGCTGTAGGAACCATGCTGCCTGAACACAGTTCTACCAAAGCTAAGTGTATCTGTTGTTAGCTAGTGGAGATTATATCTCCAGCTGTAGTATGTAACAGTTGTCATGATAAGCTTTTGCATGCAGAAAAGGTTTCTATTAGTGCTAGTACAGTATCTATTGTTCCTTCAACATTTAAAGTACATGATATCCCTGTTGATATGAAAAATTATTTTGCTGAGGCGATACAGAAGGCTATGGCTGCTATACTGCCTTCAAATAAACGTAAAAGGTATTTAAAACTTCTCATAATACTGATGAAATTTGTAATGATCAGCAACATGCTTATATATCCTCCTCTGATGAGGATCTCTCTGACTCAGAAGATCCTACTTCAGACATTGACAGTGATAAATCATCTTATCTTTTTAAGACTGAGTATATTCGTTCTTTGTTGAAAGAAGTGTTAATAACTTTGGATATTGAGGAGTCTGGTCCTCTTGATAATAAATCCAGTAAATGTTTAAATTCTGTCTATAAACCTCATGTGACTACTGCTGAGGTTTTTCCTGTTCCTGATGCTATTTCTGATGAAATTGCTAAGGAATGGTCTAAGCCTGGTTCTTCTTTTGTTCCTTCTTCAAGGTTTAAAAAGTTGTATCCTTTGCCAGGGGCTAAATTAGAGTTTGGGGGAAAATTCCATAAGGTTGATGGGGCTTTTTCTACTCTTGCTAAACGTTCTACTATTCCTTTGGAAGATAGTACCTCTTTTAAGGATCCTTTAGATAGGAAGATTGAATCTTATCTAGGGAAAGCTTATTTGCATTCTGGCTATATGCTCAGACCTGCCATTTCTGACCTGCATCAAATTTTTGGTTGGATAGCTTAGCACAGGATTTGCATAGCATTGTTCGTTTGCTTCAACATGCTAATCATTTTATCTGTGATGCTATTTTTGATAAAAAAAAAAATTGAAAAAAACCCAGACCGGCACCACTGATAGAGTATAAAAACATCATTTTATTGTCACATAGTTAAAAAAGGTAAGCACACCACTGGGAAAAAAGGGCTATCATACCAAACAGTTGAAAGCTCCAGTTAAAAGGTTAAGCAGCTACAACCTGGGCCCGATGACGTCACTGACGCATTTCAGGTATCAACCCGTAGTCATAGTTACCGCCATGGGGTCCAGGTAACCTTAAATAGCTAGCTCTCAGGTGTAGGCTGTTAATTCAGTATTTCAATATTAACCCTTTAACTGCAAACTTTATTAGCCAAATTTAATTTAGTCTGGATCTATACATTTCCTTCGTATATATTTTAACAGCGCTGTTAAAATATATACGAAGGAAATGTATAGATCCAGACTAAATTAAATTTGGCTAATAAAGTTTGCACTTTGAGAATCGGTTAGCTTTTTGTTTATAAGTTATGTAAAAATGTAAAAATGAAAACGAGTAAGGAGTGTGTTCTCCGTTTTATGTGCTTTATGCATATCATTAATAATAAGCCCAGTATGAGATGTGCTAAAAGTAAAAGTGTTAAAGGGTTAATATTTAAATACTGAATTAACAGCCTACACCTGAGAGCTAGCTATTTAAGGTTACCTGGACCCCATGGCGGTAACTATGACTATGGGTTGATACCTGAAACGCGTCAGTGATGTCACCGGGCCCAGGTTGTAGCTGCTTAACCTTTTAACTGGAGCTTTCAACTGTTTGGTATGATAGCCCTTTTTTCCCAGTGGTGTGCTTACCTTTTTTAAGTATGTGAAAATAAAATGATGTTTTTATACTCTATCAGTGGTGCCGGTCTGGTTTTTTTTTCATTTTTTTCTTGGATTTACATTAAGGCACCTACAGGGCACACTGTGAGTATATCTATTTCTCCAACATTGGTGTGTCCGGTCCACGGCGTCATCCTTACTTGTGGGATATCTCTTCCCCAACAGGAAATGGCAAAGAGTCCCAGCAAAGCTGGCCATATAGTCCCTCCTAGGCTCCGCCCACCCCAGTCATTCTCTTTGCCGTTGCACAGGCAACATCTCCACGGAGATGGTTAAGAGTTTTTAGGTGTTTAAATGTAGTTTTTATTCTTCTATCAAGTGTTTGTTATTTTAAAATAGTGCTGGTATGTACTATTTACTCTGAAACAGAAAAGGATGAAGATTTCTGTTTGTGAGAGGAAGATGATTTTAGCAGACAGTAACTAAAATCGATTGCTGTTTCCACATAGGACTGTTGAGATGAAGTAACTTCAGTTGGGGGAAACAGTTAGCAGACTTTTCTGCTTAAGGTATGACTAGCCATATTTCTAACAAGACCATGTAATGCTGGAAGGCTGTCATTTCCCCTCATGGGGACCGGTAAGCCATTTTCTTAGTCAAACAAACAGAATAAAGGGCTTAATATGGGCTAAAAAACTGGTAGACATTTTTATGGGCTAAATCGATTGCTTTATTTGGGCATTTTATTCATATTTATGCTGACAATTCGCATTTATAAACTTGGGGAACGTTTATTAAACGGCAGACACTATGTTAGACACCTTTTCCAGTCAGGGGGCCTTCCTAGTTGTAGACTGAGCCTCATTTTCGTGCCATTACTGCGCAGTTGTTTTTTGAGAATAGGGCATGCAGATGCATGTGTGAGGATCTGAAATTTGCTGGAAAAGCTTCTAGAAGGCGTCAATTGGTATCGTATTCCCCTCTGGGCTTGGTTAGGTCTCAGCAAAGGCTATAGCTGGGACTGTATAGGGGTTAAATTTGTAAACGGCTCCGGTTCCGTTATTTTAAGGGTTAAAGCTCTGAAATTTGGTGTGCAATACTCTTAATGCTTTAAGACACTGTGGTGGTAATTTTTGAACAATTCCTTCATACTTTTTCACATATTCAGTAATAAAGTGTTTTCTGTTTAAAATTTAAAGAGACAGTAACGGTTTTGTTTTAAAACGTTTTTTGTGCTTTGTAAACAAGTTTAAGCCTGTTTAACATGTCTGTGCCTTCGGATAAGCTATGTTCTATATGTATGAAAGCCAATGTGTCTCCCCATTTAAATTTATGTGATAATTGTGCCATAGCGTCCAAACAAAGTAAGGACAGTACTGCCACAGATAATGAAATTGCCCAAGATGATTCCTCAGATGAGGGGAGTAAACATGATACTACATCATCTCCTACTGTGTCTACACCAGTTTTGCCCACACAGGAGGCCCCTAGTACATCTAGTGCGCCAATGCTTATTACCATGCAACAATTAACGGCTGTAATGGATAACTCCATAGCAAATATTTTATCCAAAATGCCTACTTATCAGAGAAAGCGCGATTGCTCTGTTTTAAACACTGAAGAGCAGGAGGGCGCTGATGATAATTGTTCTGTCATACCCTCACACCAATCTGAAGGGGCCATGAGGGAGGTTTTGTCAGATGGGGAAATTTCAGATTCAGGAAAAATTTCTCAACAAGCTGAACCTGATGTTGTGACATTTAAATTTAAATTAGAACATCTCCGCGCACTGCTTAAGGAGGTGTTATCTACTCTGGATGATTGTGACAACTTGGTCATTCCAGAGAAATTATGCAAGATGGACAAGTTCCTAGAGGTTCCGGTGCACCCCGACGCTTTTCCTATACCCAAGCGGGAGGCGGACATAGTAAATAAGGAGTGGGAAAAGCCCGGCATAACTTTTGTTCCCCCCCCCCCTATATTTAAGAAATTATTTCCTATGGTCGACCCCAGAAAGGACTTATGGCAGACAGTCCCTAAGGTCGAGGGGGCAGTTTCTACTCTAAACAAACGCACTACTATTCCTATCGAAGATAGTTGTGCTTTCAAAGATCCTATGGATAAAAAATTGGAGGGTTTGCTTAAAAAGATTTTTGTACAGCAAGGTTACCTTCTACAACCCATTTTGTGCATTGTTCCTGTCACTACAGCAGCGTGGTTCTGGTTCGAGGAACTAGAAAACTCGCTTAGTAGAGAGACTCCATATGAGGAGGTTATGGACAGAGTTCACGCACTTAAGTTGGCTAACTCTTTTATTTTAGATGCCGCTTTGCAATTAGCTAGATTAGCGGCGAAAAATTCAGGGTTTGCTATCGTGGCGCGCAGAGCGCTTTGGCTAAAGTCTTGGTCAGCGGATGTGTCATCCAAGACAAAATTGCTTAACATCCCTTTTCAAAGGTAAAACTCTATTTGGACCAAAATTGAAAGAGATTATTTCAGACATCACTGGGGGAAAGGGCCACGCCCTTCCACAAGATAGGCCTTTCAAGGCCAAGAATAAGTCTAATTTTCGTTCCTTTCGCAATTTCAGGAACGGACTGGCCTCTAATTCTGCATCCTCTAAGCAAGAGGGTAATGCCTCACAACCCAAACCAGCCTGGAAACCGATGCAAGGCTGGAACAAGGGTAAGCAGGCCGAGAAGCCTGCCGCTGCTAACAAAACAGCATGAAGGAGTAGCCCCCGATCCGGGACCGGATCTAGTGGGGGGCAGACTCTCTCTCTTTGCTCAGGCTTGGGCAAGAGATGTTCAGGATCCCTGGGCGCTAGAAATTGTTTCTCAGGGTTATCTCCTGGAATTCAGGGAACTACCCCCAAGGGGAAGGTTCCACATGTCTCACTTATCCTCAAACCAAATAAAGAGACAGGCGTTCTTACATTGTGTAGAAGACCTGTTAAAGATGGGAGTGATACACCCAGTTCCAATAAAGGAACAAGGAATGGGATTTTATTCCAATCTGTTCGTAGTTCCCAAAAAAGAGGGAACTTTCAGACCAATTTTGGATTTGAAGATCCTAAACAAATTTCTCAGGGTACCATCTTTCAAGATGGAAACCATTCGAACGATTCTACCCACTATCCAGGAAAGTCAATTTATGACTACCGTAGATCTAAAGGATGCGTACCTACATATTCCTATCCACAAAGAACATCATCAGTTCCTAAGGTTCGCTTTTCTAGACAAGCATTACCAGTTTGTGGCCCTCCCATTCGGGTTAGCCACTGCTCCAAGGATTTTCACAAAGGTACTAGGATCCCTTCTAGCGGTTCTAAGACCGAGGGGCATTGCAGTAGTACCTTACTTGGACGACATTCTAATACAAGCGTCGTCCCTGTCAAAAGCAAAGGCTCATACAGACATCGTTCTGGCCTTTCTCAGATCACACGGATGGAAGGTGAACATAGAAAAAAGTTCTCTGTCTCCGTCGACAAGAGTTCCCTTCTTGGGAACAATAATAGATTCCTTAGAAATTAAGATTTTTCTGACAGAGGTCAGAAAGTCAAAACTTCTAAGCACTTGTCAAGTTCTTCATTCTGTTCCTCGTCCTTCCATAGCGCAGTGCATGGAAGTAGTAGGGTTGATGGTTGCAGCAATGGACATAGTTCCTTTTGCACAAATTCATCTAAGACCATTACAACTGTGCATGCTCAAACAGTGGAATGGGGACTATACAGACTTGTCTCCAATGATTCAAGTAGATCAGAAGACCAGAGATTCACTCCGTTGGTGGCTGACCCTGGACCATCTGTCCCAGGGAATGAGCTTCCGCAGACCAGAGTGGGTCATTGTCACGACCGACGCCAGTCTAGTGGGCTGGGGCGCGGTCTGGGAATCCCTGAAAGCTCAGGGTCTATGGTCTCGGGAAGAGTCTCTTCTCCCGATAAACATTCTGGAACTGAGAGCGATATTCAATGCTCTCAGGGCTTGGCCTCAACTAGCCAAGACCAGATTCATAAGGTTCCAATCAGACAACATGACGACTGTTGCGTATATCAATCATCAGGGGGGAACAAGGAGTTCCCTGGCGATGAAAGAAGTGACCAAAATAATTCAATGGGCGGAGGATCACTCCTGCCACCTGTCTGCGATCCACATCCCAGGTGTGGAAAACTGGGAGGCGGATTTTCTGAGTCGTCAGACATTCCATCCGGGGGAGTGGGAACTCCATCCGGAGATCTTTGCCCAAATAACTCAATTATGGGGCATTCCAGACATGGATCTGATGGCGTCTCGTCAGAACTTCAAGGTTCCTTGCTACAGGTCCAGATCCAGGGATCCCAAGGCGACTCTAGTAGATGCACTAGTAGCACCTTGGACCTTCAACCTAGCTTATGTATTTCCACCGTTTCCTCTCATTCCCAGGCTGGTAGCCAGGATCAATCAGGAGAGGGCCTTGGTAATCTTGATAGCTCCTGCGTGGCCACGCAGGACTTGGTATGCAGACCTGGTGAATATGTCATCGGTTCCACCATGGAAGCTACCTTTGAGACAGGACCTTCTTGTTCAGGGTCTATTCGAACATCCAAATCTGGTATCCCTCCAGCTGACGGCTTGGAGATTGAACGCTTGATTCTATCGAAGCGTGGGTTTTCAGATTCTGTGATAGATACTCTGGTTCAGGCCAGAAAACCGGTAACTAGAAAGATTTACCATAAAATATGGAAAAGATATATCTGTTGGTGTGAATCCAAAGGATTCCCATGGAATAAGATAAAAATTCTTAAGATTCTCTCCTTTCTACAAGAAGGTTTGGAGAAAGGATTATCTGCAAGTTCTCTAAAGGGACAGATCTCTGCTTTATCTGTCTTACTACACAAAATACTGGCAGCTGTGCCATATGTTCAAGCATTTGTTCAGGCTCTGGTTAGGATCAAGCCTGTTTACAGACCTTTGACTCCTCCCTGGAGTCTAAATCTAGTTCTTTCAGTTCTTCAAGGGGTTCCGTTTGAACATTTTTGATTCCATAGATATTAAGTTACTTTCCTGGAAAGTTTTGTTTTTGGTTGCAATTTCTTCTTCTAGAAGAGTTTCAGAGTTATCTGCTCTGCAGTGTTCTCCGCCCTATCTGGTGTTCCATGCAGATAAGGTGGTTTTGCGTACTAAGCCTGGTTTTCTTCCTAAGGTTGTTTCTAACAAAAATATTAACCAGGAGATAGTTGTGCCTTCTTTATGTCCGAATCCAGTTTCAAAGAAGGAACGTTTTTTACACAATTTGGACGTAGTCCGTGCTCTAAAATTCTATTTAGAGGCTACAAAAGATTTCAGACAAACATCTTCCTTGTTTGTTGTTTATTCTGGTAAAAGGAGAGGTCAAAAAGCGACTTCTACCTCTCTTTCCTTTTGGCTTAAAAGCATCATCCGATTGGCTTATGAGACTGCCGGACGGCAGCCTCCTGAAAGAATCACAGCTCACTCCACTAGGGCTGTGGCTTCCACATGGGCCTTCAAGAACGAGGCTTCTGTTGACCAGATATGTAAGGCAGCGACTTGGTCTTCACTGCACACTTTTGCCAAATTTTACAAATTTGATACTTTTGCTTCTTCGGAGGCTATTTTTGGGAGAAAGGTTTTGCAAGCTTTAGTGCCTTCCGTTTAGGTAACCTGATTTGCTCCCTCCCTTCATCCGTGTCCTAAAGCTTTGGTATTGGTTCCCACAAGTAAGGATGACGCCGTGGACCGGACACACCAATGTTGGAGAAAACAGAATTTATGCTTACCTGATAAATTACTTTCTCCAACGGTGTGTCCGGTCCACGGCCCGCCCTGGTTTTTTAATCAGGTCTGATGAATTATTTTCTCTAACTACAGTCACCACGGTACCATATGGTTTCTCCTATATATATTTCCTCCTGTCCGTCGGTCGAATTACTGGGGTGGGCGGAGCCTAGGAGGGACTATATGGCCAGCTTTGCTGGGACTCTTTGCCATTTCCTGTTGGGGAAGAGATATCCCACAAGTAAGGATGACGCCGTGGACCGGACACACCGTTGGAGAAAGTAATTTATCAGGTAAGCATAAATTCTGTTACTTATATCAAAGGCGAAAGCAAAGATCCGTTTTTCCCAGCTCCACACAGCTGGGACTCATTACAAACAGAAGACAGAGAGAGGCACTGAAGGAACGTCAACTACACAATAAGGCGCAAACGTGAGTGATCAGCAGGACTGGTTTATCTTCCCGAAGTAAGTGACTATCAAACTATTGGATTGTATCACACTAAATATTCGAAGCTTTATGATTGGGAACTGTATCAGCAAATATAGGCTGTCACATGTGTTGTACGCTCATTTAAATTGTGTATTATAATTTTACGGCTCTGCTATCTGGATAAAGAGTGTTTGGATCCTTGCTATTATATCATATAGTGCTTATATGTGTTTCAATTTTGGGGAGAGAGAGGAGTAGTTTGCATGCTATTTTTGATATCTTCAAGATTAATGTTAAATCTATGTCTTTGGCTATTTTAGCTAGAAGAGCTTTATGGCTCAAATCATGGAATGCTGAAATGGTTTCTAAATCTAGGTTACTATCTCTAACATTCCAGGGTAATAATTTGTTTGGTTCCCAGTTGGATTCTATTATTTACACTATTACTGGGGGGAAGGGAGTTTTTTTGCCTCAAGATAAAGTCTAAAGGCAAATCTAAAGCTTCTAATCGGTTTTGTTCCTTTCGTCAGAATAGAGAACAGAAAACCTCTCCTTCCCCTAAAGACTCTGGCTCCAATTGGAAGCCATCCTCGAGTTGGAATAAATCCAAGCCTTACAAGAAACCAAAGCCAGCCTCCAAGACTGCATGAAGGTGCTGCCCTCAATCCAATTATTTCAAGACGTTTTGGCAGGTTCCATTCAGAATCATTGGATTCAGAATATTGTCTCTCAGGGGTAATCGAATAGGTTTCAGAATAAGACCTCCTGTAAGAAGATTTTTTTTTCTCTCACGTTTCAACAAATCCTGTGTAAGCTCAGGCTTTTCTGAAGTGTGTTTCAGATCTAGAGCTTTCAGGAGTGATTGTACCAGTTCCAATACTGGAGCATAGTCTTGGTTTTTATTCAAATCTATCAATTATCCCAAAGAAGGAAAATTCTTTCAGACCACTTTTAAGATGGTGACTAAGGGCTATTCTGCCTTTTTTTCAGCAAGGTCATTACATACCCTCAATAGATTTACAGGATGCGTATCTTCATATTCCGAATAATCCAGATCACCATCGGTTTATGAGATTCTTTTTTCTAGACAAGCATTACCAGTTTGTTGCTGTTCCATTTGGCCTAGCAACAGCTCCAAGAATCTTTTTGAAGGTTCTCGGTGCCCTTCTATCTGTAATCAGAGAGCAGGGTATTGCAGTGTTTCCTTATTTGGACAATATCTTGGTACTGGCTCAATCTTTTCATTTAGCAGAATCTCACACAAATCAACTTGTGTTGTTTCTTCAGACATGATTGGAGGATCAATTTACCAAAGAGTTCCTTGATTCCGCAGACAAGGGTCACCTTTTTAGGTTTCCAGATAGATTCAGTGTCCTTAACAGACAAGAGACAAATGAAATTGGTTTCTGCTTGTCGAAATATTCAGTCTCGATCATTCCCTTCAGTGGCTAGGTGCATGGAAGTTTTAGGTCTCATGACTGCAGCATCGGACGCGACCCCCTTTACTCGTTTTCATATGAGACCTCTGCAACTTTGCATGCTGAATCAATGGTGCAGGGATTATACTCTGATATCACAGTTGATATACTTAAATCCCAACATTTAACTCTCTCTGTCCTAGTGGTTAGTCCATCATCGGATTATTCAAGGGGCCTCTTTTGTTCGTCCTGCCTGGACTGTAATTTCAACAGATGCAAGTCTCACAGTTGGGGAGCTGTCTGGGGGTCTCTGACAGCACAAGGAGTTTGAAATCCTCAAGAGGCGAGGTTACTAATCAAGATTTTAGAACTCTGTGCTATTTTCAGGGCTCTTCAGGCTTGGCCGCTATTAAGAGAGAATTAGTCATTCATTTTCAGACAGACAATATCGTGACATATGTCAATCATCAAGGGGGGACTCGCGGTCCTTTAGCGATGAAAGAAGTATATTGGATACTTTCTTGGGCGGAATCCAACTCCTGTCTAATTTTTGCAATACATATCCCAAGTGTAGACAATTGGGAAGCGGATTATCTCAGTCGTCAGTCTTTACATCCAGGGGAGTGGTCTCTCCATCCAGATGTATTTTGTCAGATTGTACAGATGTGGGGTCTCCCCGAAATAGATCTGATGGCTTCCCATCTAAACAAGAAGCTTCCAAGGTACCTTTCCAGGTCCAGGGATCCTCAGGCGGAGATGGTGGATGCGTTAGCAGTTTCTTGGTTTTACCAACCTGCTTAAATTTTTCCGCCTCTAGTTCTTCTTCCAAGGGTGATCTCCAAGATCATATTGGAACAATCACATGTGTTTCTGATAGCACCAGCATGGCCTCACAGGTTTTGGTATGCAGATCTTGTCCGGATGTCCAGTTGCCAACCTTGGCCACTTCCTTTAAGGCCGGACCTTCTGTCTCAAGGGCCGTTTTTCCATCAGGATCTCTAATTGCTAAATTTGAAGGTATGGGAATAGAACGCTTAGTACTAAGTCATAGAGGTTTCTCTGACTCATTGATTAATACTATGCTACAGTCTTGTAAGTCTGTTTCAAGGAAGATTTATTATCACGTTTCGAAAAACCTATATTTCATGGTGTTTTTCTCATAAATTCTCTTGGCATTCTTTTAGGATTCCTAGAAATTTACCATTTCTTCAGGATGGTTTGGATAAAGGTTTGTCTGCAAGTACATTGAAGGGACAAATATCTGTTCTTTCTCTTTTATTTCATAGAAAGATTGCTAAACTTCTTGACATTCACTGTGTTTTTCAGGATTTGGTTCGTATCAAGACTATTGTTAAATCAATCTCTCCTCCTTGGAGTCTTAATTTGGTTTTGAAGGCTTTACAGGCTCCTCCTTTTGAGCCAATGCAATCTTTGGATATTAAACTACTTTCTTGGAAAGTGTTGTTTCTTTTGGCTATCTCTTCAGCTAGAAGAGTTTCTGAATTATCTGCTCTCTCTTGTGAGTCTCCTTTTCTGATTTTCCATCAGGATAAGGCTGTTCTGCGGACTTCGTTTACATTTCTTCCTAAGGTTGTGAATTCTAACAACATTAGTAGGGAAATTGTTGTTCCTTCATTGTGTCCTAATCCCAAGAATTCTCTTAAAATATCTTTACATTCTTTGGATGTTGTAAGAGCTTTGAAATTATATCTCAATGCTACCAAAGATTTCAGGAAGACTTCTAGCCTATTTGTTGTTTTTTCTGGTCCTAGGCAAGGTCAGAAAGCCTATGCCCAATTATTTGGCATCTTGGTTAAAGCTTTTGATTCACAAGGCTTATTTCCATCTTAAGGGGAGGAGAGTCCATGGCTTCATTCATTACTTGTGGGAATTAAGAACCTGGCCACCAGGAGGAGGCAAAGACACCCTAGTCAAAGGCTTAAATTTCTCCCCCACTCCCCTCATCCCCCATTCATTCTTTGCCTTTTGTCACAGGAGGTGGCAGAGAGGTGCCGGAAAATCAGAGGTCTCTTATGAGGGGTGCTACCCTTTGCTATGGGACAGGAGTTTAAGTAACCCTTTAAGCTTCTCGGTTGAGGTCCTGGGTGAACATTAGAGCCTGGAGATGCAGAGGGAACTTCCCTTTGCGACACCATCCCGACTCATATTAACAGCTCCTACTGCAATCGGCGTTGACGAGTTTCGCAGATTGCGTTCTTCTCTCAAGTCCATGTCATGAGCGCAGCTACCACCTGTCACACTTGAAGGGCAGTGTTCCTGTTAAACGGCGTAGATTCTGGTAAAATTGTTTCATGTTTTATATCATGATAAAACATCAATTTTATTCCATATCGTTAAAAATGTATACAGGACAGCAGTATTGTGGTAAAGTACTAAAATCGTAAAAAAACATTTCCTTGTTTTGGAGGCAGATGAAAAACTAGTTGACCTAGTAAAGGCAGGAGTGAGATGTAGCTCCAAAAAATGTCCGACCTTGGGAACTAAACTGTCTCCCACCCTCCTGAGAACAGAAGTAGATAGACCTTCCTCATGGTTGACCAGCTTAGGCATGTACCCCTGTGGTCACCACAAATGTAAACCGTGTGATTACCTAGCAAAAACTAAGCAGTTCACTTCACATATAACAGGGGAGACGTTCAAGATAATGTCCTGCTTAAACTGTATGTCTATAGAGGTTATTTACCTATTATATTGCCACACTTGTGGATTGCCTTACCTCTAGAGACATAAAATCAAGAATCAGAGAGCACTTGTCCACTATCAGTAGAGGAAAATCCAATATGTGGCATTTTAAGGACAAACACAAAGGGGATATCAACACACTACATTGGTGTTCCATTGAGAAAGTAAAAACACCAAAAAGAGGAGGCGATGTAGACAAAATACTAGCAAAGAGAGAGGCCTTCTGGATGTTTAGATTAAAAACCAGACATCCAGACGGTATGAGCTCAAGATATGACTTGATAAATTATTGAGAGTAGTCTCTTCACAGGTCTCACAGCATCCCTGCCCTAACCAAGACAGCGAACCTTATCTAAATATATATATATATATATATATATATATATATATATATATATATATATATATATATATATCTCACCAAATATCCTTCCAAGCTTCCATAAATAAATAAATCTATATAGGAGGCCTGTATTTCACATCTATTAATCTTACAGAATATTATGACATCATTATACGGGTGCCCAATTTTGACAGTTAACATTATTTCCTGCCTATGGTATATTATTTTCATGAAACTTTAGCTATTTAATAAGAGCTGTTCAGCCAGGATTTCCTATGTATTTTCACATATATATAACAATGATCATTTATTCAATATATTATGATGAGATATTATTATGGAGATAATTAGGTAGACCCACTAAATATAAATATAGTTACTAAGAGTGGAACAGGACTTCATATAAGTCTACCCCATAGTAGTCTTTTTCCTTAACAGAAAATTATATTGATGTTTGATTCTATGCAATGACAGCTTTACAATGGATATTAAATATGTGTATATACTTCTCCACTAGATAGGACCTTTATTCCTAAGCTGACATATCATTTAATATACCCACGATTGATGTTAATATACGGCCAGGTTACTAAACACTTATGCACTAATTTGTGCAGCAATGTTAATTTGCATCAGATCATACAAGGGATAAATACATATTATACACAGTGTAATAGATAGATTAATCCCCTTGACTCGTTTATCTACACACAGCTATTGGCATACCTTGAAAGGGTTAAAGAGGAGTTACCGAGATACCCAATTAGCTTTTAGAATGTGCTTTTTGAACTGCAGGGTGTCAGCATAGTATCAGGCTATGATTACGGCTTCATGCTGAAACGCGTAAGCCCCAATATGCTTTACTCTTCCTAACCCAACTTTACCACGATACTGCTGTCCTGTATACATTTTTAACGATATGAAATAAAATTGATGTTTTACCCAGCAGTGGTGCTTACTCTTCACTTTTTGCTACTGTTATTTGCCGGTAGCAAATCGCACAATTCTACGCTGGAGAATTGTGCGATCTGTGCAAACTAAGCCGCCCACGGATTGTATTGAGAGCACACACCCCCATCACTGATGTCACATACCGGTTACTGAACTTGGTGAGAGAGATCCGACGGAGGACAATTCTTCAGGTGAGCGGAAGGGAAAGGAGGGGGACCTGGTTCCAGTTACACTCCAGCTATACCCACACACCGGTATCCGGAAGGAGGAATTCAGAGCCGCAGAAGGTTCCACACCCGGCTAAGAGGTATGTGAGTTGGGCCCGCCGTGGCATGTAATATCGTATCAAGGAGACTTGAATTGAAAGTTTTGGTCTATTGAGCCACACAGCATACACATTATTTGCCTTACCACATGAGCGGCTACTCTTGATAAATTTTGGGACACAACCGCACCTCATTAACGCCAGTATCCAATCCCTACATACCGTGCAGCTGCACGGATGGGATATACATGAACAGGGGATAGTGCTCCAAGGAGGTTTCACGTATCCAATCTCACATTGTGGACAGAGACATTTGTAACATAATAGTTACTTAGTATACTCCCAAGTTCACTTTTTTTGCTAACCTTCTTATATCATGATAACACAGAAGACAGGGCCACAGTGTGGCACCTTTATCTTTATAGAATCTAGGGTTAATCTTCCTATATTGGTATTATTGAATAGGGGGTGTATGTGCATGATAAGTTTGTGTGATGGCTGTGTTATGTGCAAGGTCGAGGCTTTGGCATTTTTTGTGGAACTGACAGGTTCCCTTCTGGGAGTTTTTGCGTGGTCTTTTTTGGCGCGTTTTCTCCTCGGCAGGGGCGTAGACATCCTTGTGACCGGATGGGGCCTCTTCACTTTTGGTGTGATCTGCGACAGAGGAGACAAACAGTTTCTGCAGTCCGGGTCATAGGAGGTGGTGAGTGCCCCGGCCATTGGTGGTTATAAAGGTGCCGGTCTTATCTTTTTCTAAAAGCTATGGAAGATTCTGACGTGTTAGAGGGTACTCCCTCTTTAACTAAGTCTTATACCTGTGTTTATTGTGAGGTTCTGGTAGACCAGCCTGCGCAACTGTGTTCCACATGCCTTGAGAAGGCTACGAATTCCAAACATAAGAGAATGTCTAGCGCTACTGAGCCGTCCACCTCTGAGGGGTCACCGTCCCGTGAGGTGCGTTCCCTAATGACGTCCCCTATCCCACATGCAGCGCCCCAGGGTCCGACTCTTACCCCTTCAGGGGAGATTGCTTGACTGCCTGATTTTGCGGATCAGCTTGAAACGGCAGTTGCTAAGGTGATCCATGCTTTGCCGCGTTATGCTAAGCGCAAGCATATATTTATATAAGAAAAAAAAAATATAAGAAAAAGAATGAGGAAAATGTGATAAATGTGATGTGTGTTCACATGTGAAACAAAATTACAAAAAATTGACCAAATGTTACCTAATAGGATCAATACCGGAATGTCCTTTTAAAAGGTGAAGATATAATGTGTATGATTCAAAATGACAATGTGTCACACAAAGTACAAAAGGTGCGCAAATGGCTAAGTTTGTGAAAGCGTGATAATTCAAACAAAAATACAGTGTTCATAAACCCAATCCACAATGTGGAAAAATATATTCCCAAATTAAATAAAAGAAAAGAAAAGGTTCCACAATCTTACTAAACAAATGGCCTAAGGGATGTAGCGTATTGGTAAATAAACTCACCCCAAAAAGCCGTGTCCTGGAAGTACAAATCTATATGGGGCTGAAACGCGTAGACTATTTGATAAAATATTTGTGAGGCTCATTATACTTCCAGGATACGGCTTTTTGGGGTGAGTTTATTTACCAATACGCTACATCCCTTAGGCCATTTGTTTAGTGCATTTTCCTTTTGGTTTCAGGTCTCTGTCTTCATACGGACCTAGGATACTGGATCTCAACTGCTTATATCAGGACTGCTGTCCTTATTGGATTTCCAAGGATCATCAAATTGGGAATGATCATTGACTTTTATTGTGACGTTTATTGTGACTTTTCACTGTGACTACACACATTGGGAATTTCTCTCTGACCGCCAAGTCAGTTTCTGGTCAAGTTTTTAACAATTAGCTAGCACTACCGGCTTATATATAGCCAAACCGTTTATGTCCACTATATTATTGTAGTAAGATTGTGGAACCTTTTCTATTATTTAATTTGGGAATATATTTTCCACATTGTGGATTGGGTTTATGAACACTGTATTTTTGTTTGAATTATCACACTTTCACAAATTTAGCCATTTGCGCACCTTTTGTACTTTGTGTGACACATTGTCATTTTGAATCATACACATTATGTCTTGACCTTTTAAAAGGACATACCGGTATTGATCCTATTAGGTAACATTTGGTCAATTTTTTTATAATTTAGTTTCACATGTGAACACACTTATTATCACATTTTCCTCATTCTTTTTCTGATATATTTTTTTCTTATTTGTCAATCTTATTTTTAGAAAATAACGTCATCGTTATCACTATTCTATTGGAATAATATTATTTCATCATAGTTTTTACTCCCATTGATATCAATTGATATATGTTAAACGTTGCATCTATACCATTAAGTTAACTTATGATGGTCTAATCCAATACATACCGTATTTATAGTAGACTATTTTCCACACTTGTAGTTCAAGTATGCAACTTTCTCAAAGGTTTGATGGCGTAACTGCCCCATAGGGTCAATTTACTCTAATCTATCTGTTTGACAGATCGTTTTATACTTATCTGTTTAGATTTGTTTTTATAGTTTTATTCTTTTTTTTTATAACTAGATCTGGTTATTATGTATGTATTTTAATAAATGAAAACTTTATTTTAATCTATCGTAGGATTTATTGGTGGACTGTAGTTCTTAACCAATTTGAGTCAATCATCCTGACATGATTCAGGATTGGTACAAATACTTTATTTCCTGTGGTATACCATAGCCTTTGGCGCTCCTATATATCCAACATTGTTTCTTCTTTATGTCCTAGCCCTTCTTCTCTTAAGGAGAGGTTACTTCATAATCTGGATGTGGTTCGTGCTTTGAAGTTCTATCTTTAGGCCACAAAGTATTTCAGACAATCTAAATAACTTTTTGTTGTATATTCAGGGAAGCACCGGGGTCAGAGGGCTTCTGCTACTTTTATCTTTTTGGCTGAGGAGCTTGATCTGCTTGGCCTATGAGACAGCGGGACATAAGCCTCCTCAGAGGATCACGGCTCATTCAACTAGAGCGGTAGCTTCGTCTTGGGCCTTCAAAAAGGAGGCTTCTATAGAGCAGATTTGCAAGGCGGCTACCTGGTCCTCCTTGCATACCTTCACTAAGTTTTACAAATTTGACATTTTTGCTTCTACGGAAGCTGTTTTTGGGAGAGAGGTTCTACAGGCTGTGGTGCCCTCAGATTAAGGGTCCACCTTTAGTGTCCTCTAAAAGCTTCGGTATATGTTCCCACAAGTAATGAATGAAGCCGTGGACTCTCCTCCCCTTTATATGGAAAACATAAATTATGCTTACCTGATAATTTAATTTCCATCGTGGAGCGGAGAGTCCACGGCCAGTATTATTCTGGCACAATTTATACCCTGATATTTCTCCTACTGTTCCTTGTTCCCTCAACAGAATGACTGGGGGATGAGGGGAGTGGGGAGGTATTTAAGCCTTTGGCTGGGGTGTCTTTGCCTCCTCCTGGTGGCCAGGTTCTTAATTCCCACAAGTAATGAATGAAGCTGTGGACTCTCCTCCACACGATGGAAATAAAATGATCAAGTAAGCATAATTTATGTTTTAGAGGCGGGACAGTCTCCGCCTCAGAGAATTGCATCTCATTCTACTTGATCAGTCGCCACTTCTTGGGCTTTTAAGAATGAAGCTTCGGTTGATCAGATTTGCAAAGCAGCAACTTGGTCGTCTTTGCATATATTTACAAAATTTTACCATTTTGATGTATTTGCTTCTTCTGAATCAGCCTTTGGTAGAAAAGTTCTTCAGGCAGCTGTCTCAGTTTGATTCTTCTGCTTAGGATTTGATTTTTTTCTTGAAATTTATAAGAAAGAGTTATTTTTTTGTGGATTTTTTCAGCGGAAATAGCTGTTTTAATGTTATCCCTCCCTTTCTAGTGACTATTCTGTGGTCTCCCACATCTTGGGTATTTCTGTCCCATACGTCACTAACTCATGAACTCTTGCCAATTACATGAAAGAAAACCTAATTTATGTAAGAACTTACCTGATAAATTCATTTCTTTCATATTCGCAAGAGTCCTTGAGGCCCACCCATTTTTATGGTGGTTATGATTTTTGTATTAAAAGCACAATTTTATTTCCAGTTCCTCTTTCTTTCTAATGACACGGTGAATCCACGGATCATCATTAATTACTGTTGGGAATATCACTCCTGGCCAGCAGGAGGAGGCAAAGAGCACCACAGCAAAGCTGTTAATTATCACTTCCTTCTCACAACCCCCAGTCATTCTTTTTGTCTGTACTGCAAGGTGAAGGTGAAGTAATTAGGTGTCCTGATTAAGATTCTTCTAAGATTTTTTTATTTTTTGAAGTCTGGGCAAGCTTGCTCTGGTCTTCCATCACAATCTTGGTATAGCTGTACTCCACATTAGTCTCTTCAACAGGGCTGTGGTAGCTTTAAAGCAGTTAGGAACTTGTAAAGTGGACTTTGCTGTGTTTTCCTAACATGTTGCTGCCCTGGTATAGAAAGCCTGAGTAAGCTTACTCTGTCTTTCTTTATTTCACAGGTCTCTGTGAGGAGCGGCATCCTTTCAAGCTGGGTGACCTGTCCTCCTGCCGGATGACTAGGTGCAGGTAAGTGCCTTTTATCTTCTAAGGATGGGAGATAGTGCACTTTAAACCGCAGACATTATTTGGGTCAGTATATATCCTAGCTAGTATATCTATTATGGCAGGGTGCAGGCACTCAGAGTGGCATTGAGAGACAGTTTACCCTTTATTGGTTCTGAAGGGGTTAAACAGGAATATTGTGGCTCTTTTTTATTTTTGCTTCATGGCAGCAGTCTCTGTATTAAATTTAGATTTCATGGTTTCAGGTGTTCAAACGTGATTTTTACTTTTTTTTTTTTCCACATGATTTATGCTCTGTGTTTGTTTTGTTTATCGGTCCCTGCAAAGGGACGATTTTGCGGCACGGCTATAGATACGTAGCGAGTGCTCCTTGTATTACTTTTTATGTCGGTTGGAAGCGCGCGTTTTCTTAAAAGTGCATCTTTTTTCTCAAGACGATTTTCGTTTTTACTATTAATACGTTATATATAGAGAGAGTGATGTGAACTACTGACACATCACGCCCTTAGGGGGCGCTTCCTTAATTATGAATAATCACAACGATTAGTGAGATATACTAGCAGATATTTCAATATTTCTTATTAAGTGGTTGTAAGTATGCTAGATTGAAATAGTCAGATGGCAGTACCAGATACAATAGATATAGAACATGAAATGATATTCAATAAAATGATACCCAATATCAACAAACCTAAAAAATAAAAATAAATTGTTTAAAAATAGAGATAAAATAATATATATAAAAGTCTATATATCCTTGATGATCCAAAGGTAGAGGCAGCACTCTGTCAAAGGATGGCAATCCTGATGTTCAAAATCTGAAAAAGAGTAAAACACAGAGGCGCCAACATGGCCTAATATCGCCAGAGAAATAAAGTACAGCAACACAGATGAGTAGGATACTCACAAACAAAAAGCACCCAGCTGGTGCATATGTAGCAGGCTGAAACTTTGCAGTGGTCCAGCTCACTGTATCCTTGGCACAAAGGCAGTTGGAAATCCTCGGAAGGCCCAAATATCATATGCCTAAATGAGCAAGAGAAAACAAACCAACATGGCCAAATATCATCTAGACAAGGAAAGTAGGACCCAGAGTGATTAAACTTACAAGATAATCAGCACCTGCGGGTGCAAATTCAGCAAGCTGGAACCAAAAAGTCGCCCAGTAGACTACTGCAAAGGCAATCCTCAGCAAAACCCAGGAACAAATATGTAGTGGTCACAGAAGTGATAAACCACACAATAGCAAGTGTATAAAATATTAAAAACTTTATTAATACAGCGACGCGTTTCTCAGCCTGCTCAGGGCTGTTTCATCAGGCTATGAACAAACATTGTGATACACTTGCTATTTAACAGATAATCTATAACAATAGGAACTGATGTGATTGGTTGAGTAATTAACAATTAACCGACCGCACCCATAACACATCTCATGAATGTGGTTGCTTGGTAACAGCTGTATACAAAAATGGGTCAGATATTGTCAAGCATGTGTTAACTGATACATATAAAATGATAACAATGACCACATATATAAACTGCGGTTGGCTCATAACATTCTGATAATCCCCACAATGCACATAAATAAAAACTTCATTAAAAACAATTTTGAAAATATTCAGTAGATAACCCCTAATGTAAACAATTCTATGAATTAAAATTGTATATTTAGTACAAGTACAAAAAGCATTTGTTATGCCATCATAATATATGCATCCTATTAATCAAAATGTGTGGTGAGTATATATGCCTAAAATTGTATATTTAGTACAAGTACAAAAAGCATTTGTTATGCCATCATAATATATGCATCCTATTAATCAAAATGTGTGGTGAGTATATATGCATAAAAATGTATATTTAGTACAAGTACAAAAAGCATTTGTTATGCCATCATAATATATGCATCCTATTAATCAAAATGTGTGGTGAGTATATATGCCTAATGGAAACTGACCTCATTCATGTCAAGTTTGAAAAAAAGGTTTGAGAGAAAATTGATACAAAGTATCAGATATTTGCTTATGGTTTCTGTGCATATTTATATAAGATCTTATGTTAGCGTTGTTGACTAACTCAAATATTGTGAGATCTTATGTTAGCATTGTTGACTTGTTATATATAATTGTTGCTGATTTAAAAATAAAGGTAACTAAGTAATCACACTTAACTTTGTTCCGTTGTACTCTACATCATTCTCAATATATACTCTTATATTTCACAACTTATTTTTAATTATTTCTGTATTTAACAGCAGCACGCACTTATATACTATCTATTATTTGTCCACCAGTTAGATAACTAACACACTGGTTATATTATCGTTATATGTATTTTTATTTCCACAGACATCCCATGTCCTTATCTCTTTTTTCTACCATGGGATTTGATCAATTGATTACTATATATATATATATATTATTATTATATATATATTATATTCCTTTACACTAGTAAATCACTCTTTACTACACGGACACCTTAGGTCCATTATGTTAGGTGTTATGATTGAGTTAGATTGCACTGCCAACTTGAGCCTGCGTGTCTGCCCTTATCCCTAACATTTTTTTACTTTTTTTTGATAGTCTATCACTGAACTAGTGGAGGCGCAAGTGTTTTGCGCACGGACTGACATGCAAGTTTAACTTCTATTGCTGATACACTATAGTATATTTCCTGTGAAGGAGAGAGGCGTGCCAATCTGTTGTGAGTTTCTTGCACCTAATTGTATTGGATCTTCATTTCTTTGCCATATCATTCTAGCATCGTGATTGGCTGGATAAATCACACTACAGATTGGCTACTCTGTGACACTCCCTTGTCAGTTAGACGCACCAGCTATAGTTAGACACAGGTTTGCAAATTTATACACACACAGCTGATGCAGTCCTCCCGCTGTGCAACGGAACGAAGTTAAGTGTGGTTACTTAGTTACCTTTATTTTTAAATCAGCAACGATTATATATAACAAGTCAACAATGCTAACATAAGATCTCACAATATTTGAGTTAGTCAACAACGCTAACATAAGATCTTATATAAATATGCACAGAAACCATAAGCAAATATCTGATACTTTGTATCAATTTTCTCTCAAACCTTTTTTTCAAACTTGACAGGAATGAGGTCAGTTTCCATTAGGCATATATACTCACCACACATTTTGATTAATAGGATGCATATATTATGATGGCATAACAAATGCTTTTTGTACTTGTACTAAATATACAATTTTATTTCATAGAATTGTTTACATTAGGGGTTATCCACTGAATATTTTCAAAATTGTTTTTAATGAAGTTTTTATTTATGTGCATTGTGGGGATTATCAGAATGTTATGAGCCAACCGCAGTTTGTATATGTGGTCATTGTTATCATTTTATATGTATCAGTTAACACATGCTTGACAATATCTGACCCATTTTTGTATACAACTGTTACCAAGCAACCACATTCATGAGATGTGTTATGGGTGCGGTCGGTTAATTGTTAATTACTCAACCAATCACATCAGTTCCTATTGTTATAGATTATCTGTTAAATAGCAAGTGTATCACAATGTTTGTTCATAGCCTGATGAAACAGCCCTGAGCAGGCTGAGAAACGCGTCGCTATATTAATAAAGTTTTTAATATTTTATACACTTGCTATTGTGTGGTTTATCACTTCTGTGACCACTACATATTTGTTCCTGGGTTTTGCTGAGGATTGCCTTTGCAGTAGTCTACTGGGCGACTTTTTGGTTCCAGCTTGCTGAATTTGCACCCGCAGGTGCTGATTATCTTGTAAGTTTAATCACTCTGGGTCCTACTTTCCTTGTCCAGATGATATTTGGCCATGTTGGTTTGTTTTCTCTTGCTCATTTAGGCATATGATATTTGGGCCTTCCGAAGATTTCCAACTGCCTTTGTGCCAAGGATACAGTGAGCTGGACCACTGCAAAGTTTCAGCCTGCTACATATGCACCAGCTGGGTGCTTTTTGTTTGTGAGTATCCTACTCATCTGTGTTGCTGTACTTTATTTCTCTGGCGATATTAGGCCATGTTGGTGCCTGTGTGTTTTACTCTTTTACTATTAATGCGTTCCGCTCCTAGAGCGGTGTTTTTGGGTAGTTGGCTGTTCTAATAGAACAGGAGGTTTAATTGCACGCCTTTCAGATGTCTCCGCCTTTCTTCTTAGTTTTCTTGTAGAGCGGCACCATTTTCTGCATGTTGCCGATGTTTTGTCATGTGACCCCGCATTATCCGTCTGAGAACGGAGCGGGGATTCTGTTTTCTGTCCCCGTTATCAGAGATTCAATTACTCTGGGGGGCTGGGGTTCAGGGGTTCTGTCGAACAGTTTTGGTATCTACTGCTGAGATGGCTCAGATTCTAAATAGCCTATCTGCAGTATTTGTCCAAACGTCAGGGTTGCAGTTGCAAGCTCCAGCAGTGGCAATGTAGCCTTTAATCTCACTGATGCAACGAGTAGCCATAGCTGTTATCGGAGGCTACTCCTATGGGTATCAGCTGTTTTTAACTGGTTAAACACTTTTAGCCCTCTTGGGGTTTATAAATAAATGTTGCAGGGGATATAAAATCAGTACCATGTATGTTTGAAGCTGATTGTTATTATAGGGATATACAATCAGTGTCATGTAAGTTTGAAGCTGAATATTATTTTAGATTTCTTGGGACCTCCTTAAAGTGACAGTACATATATTATTGTGTAATTTATATTATTATATTAATGGACAGCACAGCTATTAAAATGTTTTGTGTGCTTGTTTGTGAATTTGTCCATGGAGGCTACTCCTATGGATTTACGTCTACTTGTATTTGATTTCTCCTATTCTTAGAACGGTTTCATTTTATTTTGAGCTCCATGTCTCTCAGGAGATGCTTTTTAGGCTATGCCACAGATTTCTCATTCAGTGTCCCTAGCCTTTAGGGTGTCACGTGCAGTGTCCTGCAGTTCCTTTCAACTCCTGGTGGAGTGTGTTTTGCTTACAGATTTTGCAGCTCAGGTATCTTCTGCGATACTGGCGGTTTTGTCTGTTTTTCCTTTCTTACAGGGAAAATGCAAAGGGACATTTAGAATTCAGATAGTAAGGTTTTTGTTCCCCTTTCTGCTACCCAGGTTGTTTTCTCTCCTAAGTATGGGTGAGGAGGACCGCTGGTATTTTCTGAGGATTAAATCTGTTTTTGGACAGTATAATTTCTTTATCTGATACCAAAGTGATCGCCTTCAGGTATATGCTTGAATACCTCTTGTACTGTTAAGGGAGGTTTTGGCTACTGGACGACATCGATACCCTTGTCGTTGTCAACACTCCTTTGATATTATTTATGAGGGCTGGCTTCTTGGTAGACTTCGACTCTCCTGTTGTCAATCCTCAAGAATCTAGTAATTTTTATGTATACTAGAATTCATTTGTAATAATTTTTCCTGTTTTCGACTATGTTAGCATAATTTTCTCAGGTATGGGAAAGGTCAAGTAATCCCTTTTCCCCATCTCCTGTCTGTAATAAACTGTCTCCCTTGTTTATCATGGCGCATGGTACTTAAAGTAGTAGGGGCCTCTAATATTCTGATTAAAATAGATGCTCCTTTAAGGATGGAGACTTTTATGGACAAGTACGCCATTCTTTGGTGCTAATTTTGTTGCTTTGTAACTTCAGGAGGTTCTTCCCCTTTGATTTCCAAGTCGGAGTAGTTCAAGTCATCTTGGATACTCAGTATTGGATCAGGGGAAGTAATTAAGGACACCCACAGCTAATTCTCATTCAGCATGTAAGGTTTACCCCAGAGTCAGGATCGGATCCTATGGGGGACGGTCTATGTCTGTTTTTGTCCTGTCTTAACATATTAGCAAACAGAACAGTAAAGCACAGAACTATGGGTTCGGTTTCCCCCACAGCACTGTCAGGAAGCAGCCAATATAGCCTAGTGGTTAGCTTTGTGGCTTTGCAACTAAAAGGTTGTTGGTTCGAATCCAGCTGCTGATGCTGGATGTCCATTTACAGAATTCCTCCTAGACCTAAATGGCTGTAGATAGAGTATTCCAGAGTCCTCCCAGGAGCAGGTTTCATCTCTCAAGATTATCTGTAGTCAGATAAGAAGAGAGGCGTTTTCTCCAACATTGGTGTGTCCGGTCCACGGCGTCATCCTTACTTGTGGGAATATCTCTTCCCCAACAGGAAATGGCAAAGAGTCCCAGCAAAGCTGGCCATATAGTCCCTCCTAGGCTCCGCCCACCCCAGTCATTCTCTTTGCCGTTGCACAGGCAACATCTCCACGGAGATGGTTAAGAGTATGTGGTGTTTAGTTGTAGTTTTTTATTCTACTATCAAGAGTTTGTTATTTTAAAATAGTGCTGGTATGTACTATTTACTCTGAAACAGAAAAAGATGAAGAATTCTGTTTGTGAGAGGAAGATAATTTTAGCAGACAGTAACTAAAATCGTTTGCTGTTTCCACATAGGACTGTTGAGATGAAGTAACTTCAGTTGGGGGAAACAGTTAGCAGACTTTTCTGCTTAAGGTATGACTAGACATATTTCTAACAAGACTGTGTAATGCTGGAAGGCTGTCATTTCCCCTCATGGGGACCGGTAAGCCATTTTCTTAGTCTCAAACAGAATAAAGGGCTTAATATGGGCTATAAAACTGGTAGACACTTTTATGGGCAAAATCGATTGCTTTATTTGGGCATTTTATACATGTTTATGCTGGTAATTCACACTTATAAACTTGGGGAACGTTTTTAACGTCAGGCACTGTGTTAGACACCTTTTCCAGTCAGGAAGGGCCTTCCCAGTTGTAGGCTGAGCCTCATTTTCGCGCCATTACTGCGCAGTTACTTTTGAGAGCAAGACATGCAGATGCATGTGTGAGGATCTGAAAGTAGTTGGAAAAGTTCTAGAAGGCTTCATTTGGTATCGTATTACCCCCTGGGTTTGGTAAAGTCGCAGCAAAGGCTGTAGCTGGGACTGTAGAGGGGTTAAAACTGTAGCCGGCTCCGGTTTCGTTATTTTAAGGGTTAAAGCTCTGAAAATTGGTGTGCAATACTTTGAATGCTTTAAGACACTGTGGTGAAATTTTGGTAAATTTTGAACAATTCCTTCATATTTTTTCACATATTCAGTAATAAAGTGTGCTCTGTTTAAAATTTAAAGAGACAGTAACGGTTTTGTTTTAAAACGTTTTTTGTGCTTTATTGACAAGTTTAAGCCTGTTTAACATGTCTGTACCTTCAGATAAGCTATGTTCTATATGTATGAAAGTCAATGTGTCTCCCCCTTCAAAATTGTGTGATAATTGTGCCATAGCGTCCAAACAAAGTAAGGACAGTACTGCCACAGATAATGAAGTTGCCCAAGTTGATTCATCAGATGAAGGGAGTAGACATGGTTCTACATCATCTCCTTCTGTGTCTATACCAGTTTTGCCCACGCAGGAGGCCCCTAGTACTTCTAGCGCGCCAATGCTTATTACTATGCAGCAATTGACGGCAGTAATGGATAACTCCATAGCAAATATTTTATCCAAAATGCCTGCATATCAGAGAAAGCGCGATTGCTCTGTTTTAAACACTGAAGAGCAGGAGGGCGCTGATGATAATTGCTCTGTCATACCCTCACACCAATCTGAAGGGGCCATGAGGGAGGTTTTGTCAGATGGGGAAATTTCAGATTCAGGAAAAATTTCTCAACAGGCTGAACCTGATGTTGTGACATTTAAATTTAAATTAGAGCATCTCCGCGCACTTCTTAAGGAGGTGTTATCTACTCTGGATGATTTTGACAACCTGGTCATTCCAGAAAAATTATGCAAGATGGACAAGTTCCTAGAGGTTCCGGTGCACCCCGACACTTTTCCTATACCCAAGCGTGTGGCGGACATAGTGAATAAGGAGTGGGAGAAGCCCGGCATACCTTTTGTCCCCCCTCCTATATTTAAGAAATTATTTCCTATGGTCGACCCCAGAAAGGACTTATGGCAGACAGTCCCTAAGGTCGAGGGGGCAGTTTCTACTCTAAACAAGCGCACTACTATTCCTATCGAGGATAATTGTGCTTTCAAAGATCCTATGGATAAAAAATTGGAGGGTTTGCTTAAAAAGATTTTTGTACAGCAAGGTTACCTTCTGCAACCCATTTTGTGCATTGTTCCTGTCACTACAGCAGCGTGGTTCTGGTTCGAGGAACTAGAAAAGTCGCTCAGTAGAGAGACTCCATATGAGGAGGTTATGGACAGAGTTCACGCACTTAAGTTGGCTAACTCTTTTATTTTAGATGCCGCTTTGTAATTGGCTAGATTAGCGGCGAAAAATTCAGGGTTTGCAATTGTGGCGCGCAGAGCGCTTTGGCTAAAGTCTTGGTCAGCGGATGTATCATCCAAGACTAAATTGCTTAATATCCCCTTCAAGGGTAAAACTCTCTTTGGGCCAGAATTGAAAGAGATTATCTCAGACATCACTGGGGGAAAGGGCCACGCCCTCCCACAAGATAGGCCTTTCAAAGCCAAGAATAAGTCTAATTTTCGTTCCTTTCGTAATTTCAGGAACGGACCGGCCTCTAATTCTGCATCCTCTATGCAAGAGGGTAATGCTTCACAGACCAAACCAGCCTGGAAACCGATGCAAGGCTGGAACAAGGGTAAGCAGGCCAAGAAGCCTGCTGCTGCTAACAAAACAGCATGAAGGAGTAGCCCCTGATCCGGGACCGGATCTAGTGGGGGGCAGACTCTCTCTCTTTGCTCAGGCTTGGGCAAGAGATGTTCAGGATCCCTGGACGCTAGAAATAGTTTCTCAGGGTTATCTTCTGGAATTCAAGGAACTACCCCCAAGGGGAAGGTTTCACATGTCTCACTTATCCTCAAACCAAATAAAGAGACAGGCATTCTTACATTGTGTAGAAGACCTGTTAAAGATGGGAGTGATACACCCAGTTCCAATGGCGGAACAAGGAATGGGATTTTACTCAAATCTGTTCGTAGTTCCCAAAAAAGAGGGAACCTTCAGACCAATTCTGGATTTAAAAATCTTAAACAAATTTCTCAGAGTACCATCGTTCAAAATGGAAACCATTCGAACGAGTCTACCTACAATCCAGGAAGGTCAATTTATGACTACCGTGGATCTAAAGGATGCGTACCTACATATTCCTATCCACAAAGAACATCATCAGTTCCTAAGGTTCGCCTTTCTGGACAAACATTACCAGTTTGTGGCCCTCCCATTCGGGTTAGCCACTGCTCCAAGGATTTTCACAAAGGTACTCGGGTCCCTTCTAGCGGTTCTAAGACCGAGGGGCATTGCAGTAGTACCATACTTGGACGACATTCTAATACAAGCGTCGTCCCTTTTCAAAGGCAAAGGCTCATACAGACATCGTTCTGGCCTTTCTCAGATCTCACAGATGGAAGGTGAACATAGAAAAAAGTTCTCTGTCTCCGTCGACAAGAGTTCCCTTCTTGGGAACATTAATAGATTCTTTAGAAATTAGGATTTTCCTGACAGAGGTCAGAAAGTCAAAACTTCTAAGCGCTTGTCAAGTTCTTCATTCTGTTCCACGTCCTTCCATAACTCAGTGCATGGAAGTAGTAGGGTTGATGGTTGCAGCAATGGACATAGTTCCTTTTGCGCGAATTCATCTAAGACCATTACAACTGTGCATGCTGAAACAGTGAAATGGGGACTATACAGACTTGTCTCCAGTGATTCAAGTAGATCAGAAGACCAGAGATTCACTCCGTTGGTGGCTAACCCAGGACCACCTATCCCAGGGAATGAGCTTCCGCAGACCAGAGTGGGTCATCGTCCCGACCGACGCCAGTCTGGTGGGCTGGGGCGCGGTCTGGGAACCCCTGAAAGCTCAGGGACTATGGTCTCGGGAAGAGTCTCTTCTCCCGATAAACATTCTGGAACTAAGAGCGATATTCAATGCTCTCAGGGCTTGGCCTCAGCTTGCTAAGGCCAGATTCATAAGATTCCAATCAGACAACATGACGACTGTTGCTTATATCAATCATCAGGGGGGAACAAGGAGTTCCCTGGCGATGAAAGAAGTGACCAAAATAATACAATGGGCGGAGGATCACTCCTGCCACCTATCTGCGATCCACATCCCAGGTGTGGAAAACTGGGAAGCGGATTACTTGAGTCGTCAGACATTCCATCCGGGGGAGTGGGAACTCCACCCGGAGATCTTTGCCCAGTTGACGCAATTATGGGGCATTCCAGATATGGATCTGATGGCATCTCGTCAGAACTTCAAGGTTCCTTGCTACGGGTCCAGATCCAGGGATCCCAAGGCGACTAGTGGATGCACTAGTAGCTCCTTGGACCTTCAACCTAGCTTATGTGTTTCCACCGTTTCCTCTCATTCCCAGGCTGGTAGCCAGGATCAAGCAGGAGAGGGCCTCAGTGATCTTGATAGCTCCTGCGTGGCCACGCAGGACTTGGTATGCAGACCTGGTGAATATGTCATCGGCTCCACCATGGAAGCTACCTTTGAGACAGGACCTTCTTGTACAGGGTCCATTCGAACATCCAAATCTGGTCTCCCTCCAGCTGACGGCATGGAGATTGAACGCTTGATTCTATCAAAGCGTGGGTTTTCAGATTCTGTGATAGATACTCTGGTTCAGGCCAGAAAACCGGTAACTAGAAAAATTTACCATAAATATGGAAAAGATATATCTGCTGGTGTGAATCCAAGGGATTCCCATGGAATAAGATAAAAATTCCTAAGATCCTTTCCTTTCTACAAGAAGGTTTGGATAAAGGATTATCTGCGAGTTCTCTAAAGGGACATATTTCTGCTTTATCTGTCTTACTACACAAACGACTGGCAGCTGTTCCAGATGTTCAAGCATTTGTTCAGGCTCTGGTTAGGATCAAGGCTGTTTACAGACCTTTGACTCCTCCCTGGAGTTTAAATCTAGTTCTTTCAGTTCTTCAAGGGGTTCCGTTTGAACCTTTACATTCCATAGATATTAAGTTGTTATCTTGGAAAGTTTTGTTTTTGGTTGCTATTTCTTCTGCTAGAAGAGTTTCTGAGTTATCTGCTCTGCAGTGTACTCCGCCCTATCTGGTGTTCCATTCAGATAAGGTTGTTTTGCGTACTAAGCCTGGTTTTCTTCCAAAGGTTGTTTCCAACAAAAATATTAACCAGGAGATAGTTGTACCTTCTTTGTGTCCGAATCCAGTTTCAAAGAAGGAACGTTTGCTACACAATTTAGATGTAGTCCGTGCTCTAAAATTCTACTTAGAAGCTACAAAGGAGTTCAGACAAACATCTTCTCTGTTTGTCGTCTATTCTGGTAAAAGGAGAGGTCTAAAAGCAACTTCTACCTCTCTTTCCTTTTGGCTTAAAAGCATCATCCGATTGGCTTATGAGACTGCCGGACGGCAGCCTCCTGAAAAAATCACAGCTCACTCCACTAGGGCTGTGGCTTCCACATGGGCCTTCAAGAACGAGGCTTCTGTTGATCAGATATGTAAGGCAGCGACTTGGTCTTCACTGCACACTTTTGCCAAATTTGATACTTTTGCTTCTTCGGAGGCTATTTTTGGGAGAAAGGTTTTGCAAGTCGTGGTGCCTTCTATTTAGGTAACCTGATTTGCTCCCTCCCTTCATCCGTGTCCTAAAGCTTTGGTATTGGTTCCCACAAGTAAGGATGACGCCGTGGACCGGACACACCAATGTTGGAGAAAACAGAATTTATGCTTACCTGATAAATTACTTTCTCCAACGGTGTGTCCGGTCCACGGCCCGCCCTGGTTTTTTAATCAGGTTTGATGAATTATTTTCTCTAACTACAGTCACCACGGCAACCTATGGTTTCTCCTATTGTTTCCTCCTGTCCGTCGGTCGAATGACTGGGGTGGGTGGAGTCTAGGAGGGACTATATGGCCAGCTTTGCTGGGACTCTTTGCCATTTCCTGTTGGGGAAGAGATATTCCCACAAGTTAGGATGACGCCGTGGACCGGACACACCGTTGGAGAAAGTAATTTATCAGGTAAGCATAAATTCTGTTTTTGAAACTTGTTAAGGATCTTCCTCTCTGGGAGTGATTGTCCAGTTCCAGTTTGGGAACAGGGGTTTATTTTCCATGGTGTTTGTGGTTCCAAAAAGAAGAGACGCCATTCTTTTTTTGTTGAGAGGATCGGTTTCAAGCGATATTAGACCTAGAGGATGCGGACTGTCAGGTTCCCATTAAAGGGTTCTTCTCAGATTTCTGAGTTTTATTTTCCAGCCGAACTATTTTGGTTTGTGGTTCAACAATGGCTTTGCCATAGCTTCCAGTTTTCTCAATGGTTCTGGGAGTGGTGGCTTGCCTGGATGGCCTATTGGTTTAGGTGTCATCCTCCTTTAAATAAATTCTAATTCGGAATTTACTGTCGTCTTCTTCGTTCCACGGTTGGTAATGGAGCTAGTAAAGAAGTTCCTTGTCTCAGCTACAGGGTAGTGTGCATAGGGACTATAATTGTTTCCTTATCAATTGAAATCCTTCTGGCAGAGAATACAAAATCCTTCCTTTTGTCTCTCTCTTCAGTCTACTGTTCGGCATAAGCGGTTCAGTGTATGGAGGTAATTGGTCTGATGGTGCTTCCATGGGCATCATCCCTTGTTCAATTTCGTTTGAGAGCTCTGCAGTTGTGCATGCTCAGTCAGTGGAATGGAGTTTATTCAGATTGTATCAGAGAATAGGTCTGGATCAATCGACAAGAGTCTCTTCCAATGGTGGGTTGTCAGGTATTAGGTCTCAGAATTCAGGCTTCGGAGACCTTACTGGATGTTTGTGGTTATGAACGCTAGCCTGATGGGCTGGGGAGGAGTCTGGGACTAGTTGAAGGGCAGGGGCGTTGGTCCTGTGAGAAGTCTGCTGTCCCTTTTATCATTTTGGAGTTGAGAGCGGTTTACAATGCTCTGATGGTTTGACTTCTGTTGTCTTAGTCCAGTCTATCGGGTCCTAGTCTGCCAATATAGCCCCTATGGCTTACATCTTTTCCTCTCTGAGTTCCTTAGTCATGTAGGAATTGTTCAGATTTTTCTGTGAGCAGGTGTTCACAGTTCTGTCTATTGGCCATCGACTTTTCTAGAGTGGACTTCTGGGAAGCGGAGTTCTGTTCAGACAGACTTCTCATCTCGAGGAGAGGGACCTCCATCCAAAAGTGTTCTTCAGGTTAACATTCATTTGGGGTTTACCAGAATTGGTTCTGATGGGGTCTCGTCAGAACATCAAAGTTTCCTTGTTCGGTCGAGGTCGAGATCTTCTTGCCTTTCTGGTCGATGCTCTGGCAGTTCTTTGGAACTTCAGGTTCATTTACCTTTTTTTCTCGGTTTGTTCTCATTCCATGAGTCTTCGTTTAGATCAAGTAGGAGAGAGCATTTTTTCTTTCTATTGGCTCCTGCGTGGCTCGCAATACAGGGAGTGCAGAATTATTAGGCAAATTAGTATTTTGACCACATCATCCTCTTTATGCTTTTTGTCTTACTCCAAGCTGTATAGGCTCGAAAGCCTACTACCAATTAAGCATATTAGGTGATGTGCATCTCTGTAATGAGAAGGGGTGTGGTCTAATGACATCAACACCATATATCAGGTGTGCATAATTATTAGGCAACTTCCTTTCCTTTGGCAAAATGGGTCAAAAGAAGGACTTGACAGGCTCAGAAAAGTCAAAAATAGTGAGATATCTGGCAGAGGGATGCAGCACTCTTAAAATTGCAAAGCTTCTGAAGCGTGATCATCGAACAATCAAGCGTTTCATTCAAAATAGTCAACTGGGTCGCAAGAAGCGTGTGGAAAAACCAAGGCGCAAAATAACTGCCCATGAACTGAGAAAAGTCAAGCGTGCAGCTGCCAAGATGCCACTTGCCACCAGTTTGGCCATATTTCAGAGCTGCAACATCACTGGAGTGCCCAAAAGCACAAGGTGTGCAATACTCAGAGACATGGCCAAGGTAAGAAAGGCTGAAAGACGACCACCACTGAACAAGACACACAAGCTGAAACGTCAAGACTGGGCCAAGAAATATCTCAAGACTGATTTTTCTAAGGTTTTATGGACTGATGAAATGAGAGTGAGTCTTGATGGGCCAGATGGATGGGCCCGTGGCTGGATTGGTAAAGGGCAGAGAGCTCCAGTCCGACTCAGACGCCAGCAAGGTGGAGGTGGAGTACTGGTTTGGGCTGGTATCATCAAACATGAGCTTGTGGGGCCTTTTCGGGTTGAGGATGGAGTCAAGATCAACTCCCAGTCCTACTGCCAGTTTCTGGAAGACACCTTCTTCAAGCAGTGGTACAGGAAGAAGTCTGCATCCTTCAAGAAAAACATGATTTTCATGCAGGACAATGCTCCATCACACGCGTCCAAGTACTCCACAGCGTGGCTGGCAAGAAAGGGTATAAATGAAGAAAATCTAATGACATGGTCTCCTTGTTCACCTGATCTGAACCCCATTGAGAACCTGTGGTCCATCATCAAATGTGAGATTTACAAGGAGGGAAAACAGTACACCTCTCTGAACAGTGTCTGGGAGGCTGTGGTTGCTGCTGCACGCAATGTTGATGGTGAACAGATCAAAACACTGACAGAATCCATGGATGGCAGGCTTTTGAATGTCCTTGCAAAGAAAGGTGGCTATATTGGTCACTGATTTGTTTTTGAATGTCAGAAATGTATATTTGTGAATGTTGAGATGTTATATTGGTTTCACTGGTAAAAATAAATAATTGAAATGGGTATATATTTGTTTTTTGTTAAGTTGCCTAATAATTATGCACAGTAATAGTCACCTGCACACACAGATATCCCCCTAAAATAGCTATAACTAAAAACAAACTAAAAACTACTTCCAAAACTATTCAGCTTTGATATTAATGAGTTTTTTGGGTTCATTGAGAACATGGTTGTTGTTCAATAATAAAATTAATCCTCAAAAATACAACTTGCCTAATAATTCTGCACTCCCTGTATTTGGTAGGCGGATCTAGTAGAGATGTCGTCTCTACCTCCGTGGAAATTTCATCCAAATTTTGTTTCACTAAAGCTGTCGGCTTGGAGATTGCACGATTGAATTTAGCTAAGCGTGGGTTTTTCTGAATCGGTCATGGAGACCATGATTCAGGCTCATAGTTTATTTCTAGATATTGTGGATCCCAAGGATCTTTTCTCCAGAAAGACCTTGAGAAGGAGTTCTCTTTTAGTACCCTCAAGGGTTAGATTTCGGCTAATTCCATTTTGCGAATGGTGTCCTATGATGGCTTAGTTGTAATCTGTGTTGCTCTGTAAGATGAAAGTCAAGAGTTCTGTTCAGAGAGTTCCGGACTCTCAGCTTGGCAGTGTGGTTCTCCTTATCTCGTATTTCGGACAGATAAGGCAGTTCTCCGTTCCAAGTTTGGTTTTTCTTTCTAGGGTGCTTTTCGTACAGAGGTTTTATTCAGGAAGGTATTGTTCCTTTTCTATGTCCTATTCCTTCTTTCATGAAGATCGGCTGTTGCACATCCTAGATGTTGTGCGGGTCCAAGCATTTTATCTACTTTTTCAGGAACTTTGTCAGTCTTCTGCATTGTTTTTTTTTCTGCATAAACATAAATGCCAGAAAGCTTCTTCCACTTTTCTTCTCTGGTTGCAAAGTGTTAATTGTAGGGCTCTTAGGCCTGCTGGATAATAGTCTCCTGAGAGTATTTCAGCCCCCTCCATTGGGGTGGTGTCCTCTTCTCGGGCCTTCAAAAATGAGGCCTCTGTGGAACAGTTTATTCTCAATTCTATTAGTTTGTTTTTTGCCTCAGCTGGGGCATCTTTTGGAAGAAAGGTTCTTCAAGCAGTGGTGCCTTCTGTTTACATTACCTGTCTTGTCCCTCCCTTATCATCTGTGTCCTCTAGCTTGGGTATTGATTCTCAACAGTAATTAATGATGATCCGTGGACTCACCGTTTCGTTAGAAAGAAAACAAAATTTATGCTTAGCTGATAAATTTATTTCTTGACACGGTGAGTCCACGGACCTCCCTGTTTTTAAGACAGTTTTTGTTACATAAACTTCAGGCACCTCTGCACCTTGTTTTGCTTCTTTTCTCTCCTTTTCCTTGGATCGAATGACTTGGGGTTGTGGGAAGGGAAGTGATATTTAACATCGTTGCTGTGGTGCTCTTTCCTCCTGCTTGCCAAGAGTGATATTCCCAACATTAATTAATGATGATCCGTGGACTCACCGTGTCAAGAAAGAAATACTTTTATCAGGTAAGCATAAATTTTGTTTTTTGTATGCTTTTTTACTCCTTATTTTATCACCCCACTACTTGGATATTTATTAAACTGAATTGTGGGTGTGGTGAGGGGTGTATTTATAGGCATTTTGAGGTTAGGTAAACTTTTCCCCTCCTGGTAGGGTTGTACCTTCTAATAAACGTAAAAGGTCTTTTAAAACTTCTCATTTAGCTCATAATAATTTATCCTCTTCTGATGAGGATCTATCTGATTCAGAAGATCCTTCCTCAGACATTGACACTGACAAATCTACTTATTTATTTAAAATAGAGTATATGTGTTCTTTATTAAAAGAAGTGTTAATTACTTTGGATATTGAGGTAACCAGTCCTATTGACGTTCAGTCTAATAAACGTTTAAATGCTGTTTTTAAACCTCTTGTGGTTTCCCCGGGGGTTTTCCCCATTCCTGAGGCTATTTCTGATATGATTTCTAGGGAATGGAATAAGCCAGGTACTTATTTTATTCCTTCTTCAAGGTTTAAAAAATTGTATCCTTTACCAGCAAAATCTATAAAGTTTTGGGAAAAAATCCCCAAAGTTGATGGGGCTATTTCTACTCTTGCTAAACGTACCACTATTCCTATGTAAGATAGTACTTCCTTTAAGGATCCTTTAGATAGGAAGCTTGAATCTTATCTAAGGAAGGCCTATTTATATTCAGGTCATCTTCTCAGACCTGCTATTTCTTTGGCTGATGTTGCGGCTGCCTCAACTTTTTGGTTGGAGAATTTAGCGCAACGAGAATTGGATCTAGCATTACTCGCTTACTGCAACATGCTAATCATTTTATTTGTGATGCCATTTTTGATATTATCAAAATTGATGTTAGATCCATGTCTTTAGCTGTATTAGCTAGAAGAGCTTTGTGGCTTAAATCTTGGAATGCTGATATGACATCTAAATCTAGATTACTATCTCTTTCTTTCCAAGGTAATAATTTATTTGGTTCTCAGTTGGATTCTATTATTTCAACTATCACTGGAGGAAAAGGAGTTTTTCTGCCTCAGGATAAAAAACCAAAGGGTAAATCTAAGGCTTCTAACCGTTTTCGTTCCTTTCGTCAGAATAAGGAACAAAAACTCAATCCTCCTAAAATAAATCCAAGCCATTTAGGAAACCAAAGTCAGCCCCTAAGTCCGCATGAAGGTGCGGCCCTCATTCCAGCTCAGCTGGTAGGGGGCAGATTAAGGTTTTTCCAGAATTTTTCGATAAAATCTGTCCAAAATCATTGGATTCAGAGCATTGTCTCTCAATGGTATCGAATAGGATTCAAAGTAAGACCTCCTGTGAGAAGATTTTTTTCTCTCACGCATACCTGTAAATCCAGTAAAAGCTCAGGCTTTTCTGAAGTGTGTTTCAGACCTGGAGTCTTCAGGGGTAATCATGCCAGTTCCTCCTCAGTAACAAGGTTTGGGGTTTAATTCAAACCTATTCATTGTACCAAAGAAAGAAAATTTGTTCAGACCAGTTGTGGATCTGAAAATTTTGAATCGTTATGTAAGAGTACCAACTTTCAAGATGGTGACTATAAGGACTATTCTGCTTTTTGTTCAGCAAGGACATTATATGTCCACAATAGACTTGCAGGATGCATAACTTCATATTCCGATTCATCCAGAACACTATCAATTTTCTAGACAAGTATTACCAATTTGTTGCTCTTCCAACAGCTCCAAGAATCTTTTCAAAGCATGCCGGCACCTTCAGTCTCAGTCATTCCCTTCAGTGGCTATGTGCATGGATGTTTTAGGTCTCATAACTGCAGCATCGGACGCGATCCCCTTTGCTCGTTTTCACATGAGACCTCTACAGCTTTGCATGCTAAATCAATGGTGAAGGGATTATACAAAGATATCACAATTAATATCCTTGAATCCCAATGTACAACACTCTCTGACATGGTGGATAGATCACCATCGTTTGGTTCAAGGGGCTTCTTTTGTTCAGCCAACCTGGACTGTGATCTCAACAGATGCGAGTCTTTCAGATTGGGGAGATTTTTGGGGATCTCTGACAGCACAAGGGGTTTGGAAATCTCTAGAGGCGAGATTACCAATAAATATTTTAGAACTCTGTGCAATTCTCAGGGCTCTTCAGTTTTGGCCTCTGCTAAAGAGAGAACCGTTCATTTGTTTTCAGACAGACAATATCACAACTGTGGCTTTTGTCAATCATCAGGGTGGGACTCACAGTCCCCAAGCTATGAAAGAAGTATCTCGGATACTTGCTTGGGCGGAATCCTACTCCTGTCTAATCTCTGCGGTGCATATCCCAGGTGTAGACAATTGGGAGGCGGATTATCTCATCCGCCAGACTTTACATACAGGGGAGTGGTCTCTCCATCCAGATGTATTTTCTCAGATTGTTCAGATGTGGGGTCTTCCAGAGATAGATCTCATGGCCTCACATCTAAACAACAAACTTCCCAGATACCTGTCCAGGTCCAGGGATGTTCAGGCGGAAGCAGTGGATGCACTGACACTTCCTTGGTGTTATCATCCTGCTTACATCTTCCCGCCTCTAGTTCTCCTTCCAAGAGTGATCTCCAAAGTCATCATGGTACAGTCTTTTGTGTTGCTGGTGGCTCCAGCATGGCCACACATGTTTTGGTATGCGGATCTGGTTCTGATGTCCAGTTACCTGCCTTGGCCACTTCCGTTACAGCCGGACCTACTATCTCAAGGTCCGTTTTTCCATCAGGATCTCAAATCATTAAATTTGAAGGTATGGAAATTGAACGCTTAGTTCTAAGTCATAGAGGTTTCTCTGACTCAGTGATTAATACTATGTTACAAGCTCGTAAATCTGTCTCTAGAAAGATTTATTATAGAGTTTGGAAGACTTACATTTCATGGTGTTCTCATAAATTCTCCTGGCATTCTTTTAGAATTCCTAGAATTTTACAGTTTCTTCAGGATGGTTTGGATAAGGGTTTGTCTGCAAGTTCCTTGAAAGGACAAATCTCCGCTCTTTCTGTTTTATTTCACAGAAAGATTGCTATACTTCCTGATATTCACTGTTTTGTACAGGCTTTAGTTTGTATTAAGCCTGTCATTAAATCAATTTCTCCTCCTTGGAGTCTTAATTTGGTTCTGAAGGCTTTACAGGCTCCTCCATTTGAGCCTATGCATTCTTTGGACATTAAACTACTTTCTTGGAAAGTGTTGTTCCTTTTGGCTATCTCTTCTGCTAGAAGAGTTTCTGAGCTATCTGCTCTTTCTTGTGAGTCTCCTTTTCTGATTTTTCATCAGGATAAGGCAGTTTTGCGGACTTCTTTTCAATTTTTACCTAAGGTTGTGAATTCTAACAACATTAGTAGAGAAATTGTTGTCCCTTCTTTATGTCCTAATCCTAAGAATTCTTTGGAGAGATCCTTACATTCTTTGGATGTGGTAAGAGCTTTGAAATATTATGTGGAAGCTACTAAAGATTTCAGGAAGACTTCCAGTCTGTTTGTTTTATTTTCTGGTCCTAGGAAAGGTCAGAAGGCTTCTGCTATTTCCTTGGCTTCTTGGTTGAAACTTTTGATTCATCAAGCTTATTTGGAGTCGGGTCAGGCCCCGCCTCAGAGAATTACAGCTCATTCTACTAGATCGGTCTCAACTTCGTGGGCTTTTAAGAATGGAAGATGGTTGCTTTTTGGATCAATAGATTCTACAAATAACCTGTGTGAAATATTTTTCCATAGACATAAAATGAAAAAGTGCAAAAAAAAACACAAAAAGTTGTGAGGTCAATCTAAATCACCTGTGTATACAAATAAAACAAATAATGTACTCCGAGTATAGTGAGAGTGTACAGTATGGTGTTGTGAATGTGAGAGTGTGTCCTTTTTCTCCCCTTCCCCCTTTTTTTTTTTTTTTTTATTTATTTTAATGGTCCAGTGAGGACTTTTTTTGTGATGCATGTTTTAGGACAAATCTCTGATTGAGATTTTGGAAAAGTTATTTAAATAGTCAAGTGAAGGTATCTTGCAAAGGGCCTAAGTGATAACAATAAGAAAAGGCATGCACTAAATATATCCTTAAAGGGAACAACCAATTTAGTTAGTGAACTCTATAGAAATATCTCAGAAGCAAAAGACAATATACAGTAGACTTGTGTAAACCTGTCTAGGTTATCTATCATCCAATTAGATTCTTTCTCACATTTGGTGAATTCAACTCTTAGTAAAATGAAATAACATTTAAATGAATCAATATCATAAGCAGTCCCAAAAACGAAGATAATTAAAAATCAGCTGCAAATTCCAGCCAAAAAACAGAAAAACACAAACAAAACAATGAGGGGGGAAAAAAAGGAGAACCCCCTTCAACACAGGGACAAATTCAAAAGTCAATTTCAGCAGCTCCAGTGATATGAATTCACAATGTCTCTTTGGGAAAGGGCGCTTTTTAGGGGACAACACACCCAGAATGACAAGAGTCTATGTGAACTAATAAGTGTCTCTTTTATTCCTCCCCTGGATTGCAGGCGAATTATCTATAATATTCCTATTTTCCCCTTCTTTCTTTATTCCCCTTTTCCCTTTTTCTCTCTCTCCTTATCCCTTGGTATTGTGGGCAGGCCAGGGACAAACTAGTTGGGAAGACCAAGCAGTGTCAACAAAGTCCCACTAATTAAAATTGCACATACCAGTTCTACAGGGGGATCGTTTTGCCAGATGCTGTTGTACACTACAATACGATACCTTTACCATACTCCGAGGTAGTGTCCATGGCTTTACTTCTTTCACTTAGAGCCTCTGCAGCCTCAGCACCCCTGGGACGCCGTATTCCGTGTCGGCCGATGCTGATCCGATGTGCCTCTGGAAGTGGGCCTGAAAGGAAGGAGTAACGCCTACGGATCCGGCCGCAATGGAGCCTCCCTGACCTACCGGCAGCTTCACTGGCACCAGTAATACCGGACCACTTCACCCTACCAGGAGGGCGCAGGTCCTCTTCTTCTTCCTCGGTGTCGGCCCGGTTTTTCTCCAAGAGGTGGATAGCAAGTGATGGAACGCCTCACTGGGAAACTCCCAGCTATCTGCTTTGGCTCTTAGTAAGCGATCTCCAGATCTATCTCCAATGCATGGGTAGCAGCGTGTCCGCTTACTAGTGCTTCCGCTGAGCTCTGCAAAATACTTCACAGAGTGGTGGTCCGTAAAAGCCGCTGTGGTGCAGCCAAGGGTTATCTCATTCTGGGGCAGCGTTCTCTATCGGCCCTCAATTGCCGCTGGAGCTTAGACAGCGTGCAGTGAGAGCTCCTCCTCCGCCGGAAGCGCCATGTTCGATCCAGGGTCACAATATCAATAGTGATCCACCCCATGTTGCTAATCTTAGTATTTCTGACTCAGGCAGTATAATTCCTTCTGCTGATGCTGAAGTTGTGTCCTTCAGGTTTAAGTTGGAACACCTTCGTTTGTTACTTAAGGAGGTTTTCGCTACCTTAGATGACTCCGATACTACTATCGTTGTTAACCCTAAGAAGTCTAGTAAGCTGAACAAGTATTTTGATGTTCTCTCTGCGGTGGAGGTATTTCCTGTTCCAGATCGTGCTTCTGAGATTATTGCACAAGAATGGGAGAGACCTGGTATTTTCTTTTCTCCATCTCCTATTTTTAAGAAGATGTTATATAGCTATAGCTGACTCTGTTAAGGAATCGTGGCAGACGGTTCCTAAGGTGGAAGGAGCTATTTCCATTTTGGTCATGAGGACCACTATTCCCATAGCGGATAGTTGTTCTTTTAAGAATCCAATGGATAAGAAATTTGAGGCATTATTTAAGGAAATGTATGTTCACCAAGGTCTTCAATGGCAGCCTGCGGTGTGTATTGCTACTGTTACCAGTGCTGCAGCTTACTGGTTTGATGCCTTGTCTGATTCTATTCATACAGATACTTCTCTTGAGGAAATCCAGGACAGGATTAAGGCTCTTAAATTAGCCAATTCTTTTATTATGGATGCTTCCTTACAGGTCATTAAACTGGGAGCAAAAATATCTGGTTTTGCAGTTCTCGCTCGCAGAACCCCTTGGTTAAAATCCTGGTCTGTGGATGTTTCTTCTAAATCTAAGTTATTAGCTATTCCCTACAAGGGTAAGACCTTGTTTGGCTGAAATAATTTCAGATATCACAGGAGGAAAGGGATCTTTTCTTCCTCAGGATAGAAAGAATAAGCAGAAAGGACGTCAGAGTAATATTCGGGGTTTTTTTTTTTAACTTTAGAGGTAAACCCTCTGCTTCCTCTTCCAAGCAGGAACTATCCAAGTCTTCCTGAAAGTCTGGTCAGTCTTGGAACAAGGGGACACAGTCTTAACTCCAAGTCAGCATGAAGGGTCGGCCCCCGATCCAGGAATGGATCCAGTAGGGGGCAGGCTTTCTCAATTTCCTCAGGCTTGGATATGAGATGTCCCAGACCTGTGTGCCTTGGAAATTGTATCTCAGGGGATAGAATTCAAGACTTTTCCTCCCAGAGGCTGGTTTCATCTCTCAAGATTATCTGTAGACCAGATAAAGAAAGAGGCGTTCTTAAGTTGTATCAAGGATCTTTTTGTCCTGGGATTTATAGTTCCAGTTCCTGCGCAGGAACAGGATCTGGGTTTTTATTCAAATCTCTTTGTGGTTTCCAAGATAGAAGGGACTTTAAGACCTATTTTAGACCCAAAATGTTTAAACAAGTTCCTCAGAATACCGTCCTTCAAGATGGAGACTATACGTTCCATTCTTTCTTTGGTTCAAGAGGGTCAGTTTATGACAACCATAGACTTAAAGGATGCGTACCTTCATGTTCCCATTCACAGAGATCATCACAAGTTTCTAAGGTTCGCTTTCTTAGACTATCATTTTCAGTTTGTGACTCTTCTATTAGGCCTTGCCACAGCTCCCAGAATTTTCTCATAGGTCCTGGTGGCTCTTATGGCAGTGATCCAGTCTCAGGGCATTGCAGTAGCACCTTATCTGGACTACGACATTCTCGTTCAGGTGCCGTCTTTTCAACAAGCAAACTCTCATACCAAGATCTTGTTTTCTTTCCTTCGCTCCCACAGCTGGAAGGTGAATCTGGGAAAAGTTCTTTGATTCCAGACACAAGAGTAGTGTTTTTGGGGACCATAATAAGACTCCACATTAATGAAGATATTTCTGACTGAGGTCAGAAAAACAAAGATCTTCAACTCCTGTCTTGTCCTTCAGTCCTTTCTTCAGCCATAAGTGGCTTTATGTATGGAGGTTATTGGTCTGTTAGCTTCCATGGACATCATTCTGTTTGCTCGGTTCCATCTCAGACCTCTGCAGTTATACATGTTAAGACAATGGAACGGGGACTATGCAGATCTGTCTCTCTTCTGTGATGGTTGTCTCAGGAACACCTCTCCCAGGAAACTTCCTTTCGCAGACCTTTCTGGGTGATCATGACAATGGATGCCAGCCTTCTAGGTTGGGGAGCAGTTTGGGGGTCATTGAAGACTCAGGGTCTTTGGACTCTGGAGGAGTCAGTTCTCCCTTTAAACATTCTAGAGTTGAGGGATTTTCAATGCTCTACTGGCCTAGCCTCAGTTAGCCATAGCCGGGTTTATCAGGTTCCAGTCGGACAACATAACATCGGTGGCGTACATCAACCACCAGAGGGGAACTCGGAGTAACTTGACCATGACAGAGGTTGCCCCACATAATCCAGTGGGCGGAGTCTCACAACTGTTGTCTTTCTGCGATCCACATCCCAGGAGTGGACAATTGGGAGGCAGATTGATTTTCTGAGCTGTTAGACCTTTCATTCGGGGGAGTGGGAACTCCACCCGGAAGTATTTTCCAGTTTAATCCTTAATTGGGGGCAGCTAGAACTGGATCTCATAGCTTCTCTGCATATTGCCAAGCTTCTGAGGTACAGCTCGAGGTCAAGGGATCCACAGACTTTCTTGGTAGATGCTCTGGTGGTTCCTTGGAACTTCAGTCTAGCATACATATTTCCTCAGTTTTCTCTTCTGCCAAGAGTCATTGCTCATGTCAAGCAGGAGAGGGCGTCGGTGATTCTCATAGCGCCAGTGTGGCCTTGCAGGATCTGGTATGCAGATCTAGTGGAAATGTCGTCTCTACCTCCATGGAGACTTCCTCTGAGGAACGACCTTCTACTTCAGGGTCCTTTACTTCATTCAAATCTTGTTTCTCTGAAGCTGACTGCTTGGAGATTGAATGCTTGATTTTATCTAAGCGTGGGTTTTCAGAGTCGGTCATTGAGACCTTGATTCAGGCTCGTAAGCCTGTGACAAGAAAAATTTACTATAAGATATGGCGTAAATATCTGTGTGTGAATCCAGAGGCTACTCTTGGAGTAGAGTCAGGATTCCTAGGATTTTGTCTTTTCTCCAGGAGGGTCTGGAGAAGGATTTGTCAGCTAGTACTCTGAAAGGTCAGATTTCTGCGTTGTCTATTTTGTTGCATAAGCGTTTGGTAGATGCACCAGACGTGCAATCTTTTTGTCAGGCCCTGGTTAAGGTTTGGCCTGTGTTTAAACCCATTACTCCTCCCTGGAGTCTTAACCTTGTTCTTAGAGTTTTAAAGCATGCTCCGTTTGAACCTATGCATTCCTTAGATATTATTTCTTCTGCTCTGAGAGTTTCGGAACTCTCAGCTCTGCAGTTTGATTCTCCTTTGCTTATTTTTCGTTCTGATAAGGTGGTTCTATGTACTAAGTTAGGTTTCCTACCTAAGGTTGTTTCAACCAAGTATATAAATCAGGAGATTGTGGTTCCTTCTTTGTGTCCTAATCCTTCTTCTCCTAAGGAGCGTTTGTTGCACAACCTAGATGTTGTGCGTGCAGTGAAGTTCTATCTTCAGGCAACTAAGGACTTTTGTCAGTCTTTTGCTTTGTTTGTTTGTTTTTCTGTGAAGTGCAAGGGTCAGGAAGCTACGGCTACTTCTCTTTGGCTAAGGAGTATTATTTGTTTGGCCTATGAGTCTGCTGGACAGCAACCTCCTGAGAGAATCACTGCTCATTCCACGAGGACTGTTAATTCCTGGGCATTTAAAAATGAAGCTTCTGTGGAACAGATTTGCAAGGCTGCAACTTGGTCCTCTTTACATACTTTTTCCAAGTTTTATAAATTTGATACTTTTGCCTCAGCGGAGGCTTCTTTTGGGAGAAAGGTTCTTCAAGCGGTGATGCCTTCTTTTTAGGTTTACCTGTCTTGTCCCGCCCTTATCATCTGTGTCCTCTAGCTTGGTTATTGTTTCCCACTAGTAATTGATGATTCCGTGGACTCACCATATCTTAGGAAAGAAATCATAATTTATGCTTACCTGATAAATTTGTTTATTTCCGGCCCACCCTTTATTTAAGACAGTTATTTTTTCTAAAAGCTCAGGCACCTCTACATTTTTGTGTTATCATCTTTTTCCATTTTTCCTTCGGTCGAATGACTGCAGATTATGGGTAAGGGAAGTGACATATATAACAGCTTTGCTGTAGTGCTCTTTGCCTCCTCCTGCTGGCCAGGAGTGATATTCCCACTAGTAATTGGTGATTCTGTGGACTCACCATATCCGGAAATGAATACATTTATCAGGTAAGCATAAATTATGTTTTTCATGCAGTTTATTTTTTTGTTTACCCTTATTCAGGGGATATTAAACTGCAGGGTACACGTAACAGTATAATTGTTAATATTCACCATGTTATTGTTTTTCCTCCAGTGTCTGCATCTTTCTCCAAAACTATTATCTTATTGTAATTCTTCCAAGGTGCTGGTTGGTGACATTCCGCATCTTTACACTGGGTGCTGCCATCCTCGAGTTTAAGTATTCTTGTACCCAGTGAAAGTGGTGCACATTCACCAATCAGTGATATTGGTTTTTTTCTTTACAATCTGTATCTCATCATTTGTTTAGTTTGCAGAATACAGAGTGGGAGCTATACATTTTTTGCAGTGCTAAATTATGTTGTTAAATTATTTAAATATTAAATTGTTATTAAATATAATTGTTACTCTCTTAATATTTGCCATTTAAAGGGACAGTCTAGGCCAAAATAAACTTTCATGTTTCAGATAGAGCATGTGATTTTAAACAATTTTCCAATTTACTTTTATCACTAATTTTGCTTTGTTCTCTTGGTATTCTTAGTTGAAAGCTTAACCTAGGAGGTTCATATGCTAATTTCTTAGACCTTGAAGCCCACCTCTTTCAGATTGCATTTTAACAGTTTTTCACCACTAGAGGGTCTTAGTTCACATATTTCATATAGATAACACTGTGCTTGTGCACGTGAAGTAATCTGGGAGCAGGCACTGATTGGCTAGACTGCAAGTCTGTCAAAAGAACTGAAAAAAGGGGCAGTTTGCAGAGGCTTAGATACAAGATAATCACAGAGGTTAAAAGTATATTATAATAACTGTGTTGGTTATGCAAAACTGGGAAATGGGTAATAAAGAGATTGTCTATCTTTTAAAACAATAAAAATTCTGGTGTAGACTGTCCCTTTAAGTTTTAAACTGTGTAAAAAAAAACTTGGAAAAATGTAACTTCTGCTTTTGATTGTGTAAGTTAAATCCAAAGTGCAAGATACAGCTGTCAGCAACATCACTGATCTGTGAAAGAGCACCCCTTCTGTCACAGAACGCAACAAGACGTGTTTTACCAAGATGGCGGCACCAAAGTATAAAGATGCAGAGCTTTACCAAGAGCTGCAGGTACGCGTTGTTTTAACAATTGCATGGTGAGTAGTAATCATGCTACTGTAGTTGTAATGTCCTTTTAATGCATGCATTCAATTTTAAGCATTGTAATGTATTTGTTTAATGGTATAGTCCTCTCAATTTTACTGAGAATTCTCACAGGAGTTTAGATTTTAGGTCTATTAGTAAACATTCTTCTTCTTCCAAGGATCTAACTTATCTTGTTGTCATTTTGTGGTCTACTGGTAAACGTCATTCTTCTTCCACAGATTTAACTTCTCTTGTTGCCATTATAGGATGTATGTAGAATTGTTTTTTTGGGTTTTTTTTTAGCCCTGTGTCTAATGGAAGATGTTAGAAGCATTTGTTCTGTTGTTATTGTTATCCAATAGCTATATGAAAGGGTGAAGAGTTACCAGCCCTTAGGGAAAAAATGTACTTGTCCACTCAATAGTTAAACTTAGGGGGGGGAACCACAATTACTACTCATCTGCTGCAGTTTTTTACTTGCCTGGGACTAGTGGAAATTTCCAGCCCTGGCTATATTTATTGTCCAGGTTTAGACGTGTGGTCTCTCCTCATGAATGTTTTTTTGCCACAATTCCCCAAGTTTATAGGGTTGATATATAGATATCTCATAAAACTTTAAATTTAGTAGTATTTTAGTGTTGGGGTTTTTCGCCAACACCTCTGCATCTTTATGTTATGCATAGCTTTATTTAGCTTTTTCTGTTTTCTTCTTTTAAGTTTGTATTATTTTCTTTCAAGATCCGTTTTTGTGAGAGTACGGAGTAGCAACCTGGTTTCTGGGCCATTGATTCTAAAGAATAGGGCCTTATTCTTTTTTAACATTTGTTGTTTTGAAAATGTTTAAAGGGACACAAAACCGAAAAATGTTATTTCATAATTCAGATAGAGCATATAATTTTAAACAACCATCCCAATTACTTCTATTATCAAATTTGCTTAATTTTCTTGAAATCCTTTGTTGAAGGAGCCTCAATGCCCTAATGGGAACAAGCTAAACACATCATGTAAGCTACTGACAAATGGCATATATGTGCAACCAACAATCAGCAGCTAGCTCCCAGTAATGTATTGCTGCTCCTGAGCACATATAGGTTTCTTTTTCAACAAAGGATACAAAAGAAACAAAGCTAATTAGTTAATAAAGGAAATGCATGTACATATAATCAAACAGTCTACAAAGGTAGGGAAACTATTGTTGAAACCTTTTATCCAGTATTGGCATCACATGAACAAGAGTAAAAGGGAACTGAAACCCTTTAAAGATTAATATACCTTGCGTTTCCTAGTGCTATATTTAAATATCCCATAATTTTGTACAGCTACAGGAATCCGCATGGAGACAAAAATATTACCCAAGCTTTGATTGCATGACTAGACAAATTGACTATATCCTACAAGTCACCATCTCCATAGAGCATAGGAAGATACCGTTTAATGATCCCATATATTTGGTGGAAGTGATTTCTATATTTAATAATACAAATTGGGTGTGGGGATTCTTTGTGAATCACTTTATTTGCCAGAAAATCTCACATATCCACTTTCCGTACCTACTATTAAGCTCATTTTATACCATCTTGACAATAGCAGCAGTTCTAAAACCTAAAGGGACAGTCTAGTCAAAATGAAACTTTCATGATTCTGATAGGGCATGCCATTTTAGACAATTTTCCAATTCACTTTTATCATTACATTTGCTTTGTTCTCTTGCTATTCTTTGTTGAAAGCTAAACCTAGGTAAGATCATATGCTAATTTCTAAGCCTTCGTGGCTGCTTCTTATCTCAATGCATTTGACAGTTTTTTCACAGCTCGAGGGCCTTAGTTCACATGTGCCATATAGATAACATTGTGCTTATGGCCGTGGAGTTACTTATGAGTGAGCACTGATTGGCTAAAAGGCAAGTTAGTCAAAAGAACTGAAATAAGGGGGCTGTCTACAGAGGTGTAGGTAGGATGTGTCTTTTGCCTCCCTTTATAGATCTACATTATACTCCTATTCTGTTGCCTCTGCTGATATGTTTCAGTAATCGTTTGGCTGTCTGCTACTTGTTTTAGGGGGGAAGATTAAACCTCTTTCAGGAGGTTTGGTTTCAGTCAGTCCCAGATCCCTAGGTTCAGAATATTGTTTCTCAGGGATATCAAATTGGATTCAGAACAATGCCTTCCAGGTTGGAGCCCGGTTTTCCTCTCAGCGTGCAGTGAATGTCAGAGGGATGTGAGGAGAGTATTGCCTATTTGAATTCAATGATCTCCTTCTACGGGGTCTATTTCATAGGTTCTCTGTTATCGGTCGTAGAGATTCATCTCTTACCTCCCTTTTCAGATTGACGATATACTCTTATATATACCATTACCTCTACTGATTTTCGTTTCAGTACTGGTTTGGCTTTCTACTACATGTAGATGAGTGTCCTGGGGTAAGTAAGTCTTATTTTCTGTGACACTCTAAGCTATGGTTGGGCACTTTTTTATAAAGTTCTAAATATATGTATTCAAACATTTATTTGCCTTGACTCAGGATGTTCAACGTTCCTTATTTCAGACAGTCAGTTTCATATTTGGGATAATTCATATGAATAAATCAATTTTTTCTTACCTTAAAATTTGACTTTTTCCCTGTGGGCTGTTAGGCTCGCGGGGGCTGAAAATGCTTCTTTTTATTGCGTCATTCTTGGCGCAGACTTTTTTTTTTGCGCCAAAAGTGTCGGCGTTCCGGATGTGGCGTCATTTTTGGCGCCAAAAGCATTTAGGCGCCAAATAATGTGGGCGTCTTTTTTGGCGCTAAAAAAATATGGGCGTCACTTTTGTCTCCACATTATTTAAGTCTTATTATTTATTGCTTCTGGTTGCTAGAAGCTTGTTCACTGGCATTTTTTTTCCCATTCCTGAAACTGTCATTTAAGGAATTTGTTCAATTTTGCTTTATATGTTGTTTTTTCTATTACATATTGCAAGATGTCCCACGTTGACACTGAGTCAGAAGATACTTCTGGAAAATCGCTGCCTGGTGCTGGATCTACCAAAGTTAAGTGTATCTGCTGTAAACTTGTGGTATCTGTTCCTCCAGCTGTTGTTTGTACTGAATGTCATGACAAACTTGTTAATGCAGATAATATTTCCTTTAGTAATGTTACATTACCTGTTGCTGTTCCGTCAACATCTAATACTCAGAGTGTTCCTGATAACATAAGAGATTTTGTTTCTAAATCCATTAAGAAGGCTATGTCTGTTATTCCTCCTTCTAGTAAACGTAAAAAGTCTTTTAAAAACTTCTCATTTTTCAGATGAATTTTTAAATGAACATCATCATTCTGATTCTGATAATGGTTCTTCTGGTTCAGAGGATTCTGTCTCAGAGGTTGATGCTGATAAATCTTGATATTTATTTAAAATGGAATTTATTCGTTCTTGACTTAAAGAAGTCTTAATTGCATTAGAAATAGAGGATTCTGGTCCTCTTGATACTAAATCTAAACGTTTAAATAAGGTTTTTAAATCTCCTGTAGTTATTCCAGAAGTTTTTCCTGTCCCTGATGCTATTTCTGAAGTAATTTCCAGGGAATGGAATAATTTGGGTAATTCATTTACTCCTTCTAAACGTTTTAAGCAATTATATCCTGTGCCATCTGACAGATTAGAGTTTTGGGACAAAATCCCTAAGGTTGATGGGGCTGTCTCTACTCTTGCTAAGCGTACTACTATTCCTACGGCAGATAGTACTTCCTTTAAGGATCCTTTAGATAGGAAAATGGAATCCTTTCTAAGAAAAGCTTACTTGTGTTCAGGTAATCTTCTTAGACCTGCTATATCTTTAGCGGATGTTGCTGCAGCTTCAACTTTTTGTTTAGAAGCTTTAGCGCAACAAGTAACAGATCACAATTCTCATAGCATTATTAATCTTCTTCAACATGCTAATAATTTTATTTGTGATGCCATCTTTGATATCATTAGAGTTGATGTCAGGTATATGTCTCTAGCTATTTTAGCTAGAAGAGCTTTATGGCTTAAAACTTGGAATGCTGATATGTCTTCTAAGTCTACTTTGCTTCCCTTTCTTTCCAGGGTAATAAATTATTTGGTTCTCAGTTGGATTCTATTATCTCAACTGTTACTGGAGGGAAAGGAACTTTTTTACCACAGGATAAAAAAATCTAAAGGTAAATTTAGGTCTAATAATCGTTTTCGTTCCTTTCGTCACAATAAGGAACAAAAGCCTGATCCTTCATCCTCAGGAGCGGTATCAGTTTGAAAACCATCTCCAGTCTGGAATAAATCCAAGCCTTTTAGAAAACCAAAGCCAGCTCCTAAGTCCACATGAAGGTGCGGCCCTCATTCCAGCTCAGCTGGTAGGGGGCAGATTATGTTTTTTCAAAGAAATTTGGATCAATTCCATTCACAATCTTTGGATTCAGAAGATTGTTTCAGAAGGGTACAGAATAGGCTTCAAGATAAGGCCTCCTGCAAAGAGATTTTTTCTTTCCCGTGTCCCAGTAAACCCAGCGAAGGCTCGAGCATTTCTGAAATGTGTTTCAGATCTAGAGTTGGCTGGAGTAATTTTGCCAGTTCCAGTTCTGGAACAGGGGCTGGGGTTTTATTCAAATCTCTTCATTGTACCAAAGAAGGAGAATTCCTTCAGACCAGTTCTGGATCTAAAAATATTGAATCGTTATGTAAGGATACCAACATTCAAAATGGTAACTGTAAGGACTATCCTGCCTTTTGTTCAGCAAGGGCATTATATGTCCACAATAGATTTACAGGATGCATATCTGCATATTCCGATTCATCCAGATCACTATCAGTTTCTGAGATTCTCTTTCCTAGACAAGCATTACCAGTTTGTGGCTCTACCGTTTGGCCTAGCAACAGCTCCAAGAATTTTTACAAAGGTTCTCGGTGCCCTTCTGTCTGTAATCAGAGAACAGGGTATTGTGGTATTTCCTTATTTGGACGATATCTTGGTACTTGCTCAGTCTTCACATTTAGCAGAATCTCATATGAATCGACTTGTGTTGTTTCTTCAAGATCATGGTTGGAGGATCAATTTACCAAAAAGTTCATTGATTCCTCAGACAAAGGTAACCTTTTTAGGTTTCCAGATAGATTCAGTGTCCATGACTCTGTCTTTGACAGACATAAGACGTCTGAAATTGATATCAGCTTGTCGAAAACTTCAGTCACAATCATTCCCTTCGGTAGCCTTATGCATGGAAATTCTAGGTCTTATGACTGCTGCATCGGACGCGATCCCCTTTGCTCGTTTTCACATGCGACCTCTTCAGCTCTGTATGCTGAACCAGTGGTGCAGGGATTACACAAAGATATCTCAATTAATATCTTTAAAACCTATTGTACGACACTCTCTGACGTAGTGGACGGATCACCATCGTTTAGTTCAGGGGGCTTCTTTTGTTCTTCCGACCTGGACTGTAATTTCAACAGATGCAAGTCTTACAGGTTGGGGAGCTGTGTGGGGGTCTCTGACAGCACAAGGGGTTTGGGAATCTCAGGAGGTGAGATTACCGATCAATATTTTGGAACTCCGTGCAATTTTCAGAGCTCTTCAGTCATGGCCTCTTCTAAAGAGAGAATTGTTCATTTGTTTTCAGACAGACAATGTCCCAACTGTGGCATACATCAATTATCAAGGAGGGACTCACAGTCCTCTGGCTATGAAAGAAGTATCTCGAATTCTGGTATGGGCGGAATCCAGCTCCTGTCTAGTTTCTGCGGTTCATATCCCAGGTATAGACAATTGGGAAGCGGATTATCTCAGTCACCAAACGTTACATCCGGGCGAATGGTCTCTTCACCCAGAGGTATTTCTTTAGATTGTTCAAATGTGGGGACTTCCAGAAATAGATCTGATGGCCTCTCATCTAAACAAGAAACTTCCCAGGTATCTGTCCAGATCCAGGGATCCTCAAGCGGAAGCAGTGGATGCATTGTCACTTCCTTGGAAGTATCATCCTGCCTATATCTTTCCGCCTCTAGTTCTTCTTCCAAGAGTAATCTCCAAGATTCTGAAGGAATGCTCGTTTGTTCTGCTGGTAGCTCCAGCATGGCCTCACAGGTTTTGGTATGCGGATCTTGTCCGGATGGCCTCTTGCCAACCGTGGACTCTTCCGTTAAGACCAGACCTTCTGTCGCAAGGTCCTTTTTTCCATCAGGATCTCAAATCCTTAAATTTAAAGGTATGGAGATTGAACGCTTGATTCTTAGTCAAAGAGGTTTCTCTGACTCTGTGATTAATACTATGTTACAGGCTCGTAAATCCGTATCTAGGGAGATATATTATAGAGTCTGGAAGACTTATATTTCTTGGTGTCTTTCTCATCATTTTTCCTGGCATTCTTTTAGAATTCCGAGAATTTTTCAGTTTCTTCAGGATGGTTTGGATAAAGGTTTGTCTGCAAGTTCCTTGAAAGGACAAATCTCTGCTCTTTCTGTTCTTTTTCACAGAAAGATTGCTAATCTTCCTGATATTCATTGTTTTGTACAAGCTTTGGTTCGTATAAAACCTGTCATTAAGTCAATTTCTCCTCCTTGGAGTTTGAATTTGGTTCTGGGGGCTCTTCAAGCTCCTCCGTTTGAACCTATGCATTCATTGGACATTAAATTACTTTCTTGGAAAGTTTTGTTCCTTTTGGCCATCTCTTCTGCCAGAAGAGTTTCTGAATTATCTGCTCTTTCTTGTGAGTCTCCTTTTCTGATTTTTCACCAGGATAAGGCGGTGTTGCGAACTTCTTTTAAATTTTTGCCTAAGGTTGCGAATTCTAACAACATTAGTAGAGAAATTGTGGTTCCTTCATTATGTCCTAATCCTAAGAATTCTAAGGAGAAATCATTGCATTCTTTGGATGTAGTTAGAGCTTTGAAATATTATGTTGAAGCTACTAAGAATTTCCGAAAGACTTCTAGTCTATTTGTTATCTTTTCCGGTTCTAGGAAAGGTCAGAAGGCCTCTGCCATTTCTTTGGCATCTTGGTTGAAATCTTTAATTCATCATGCTTATGTCGAGTCGGGTAAAACTCTGCCTCAAAGGATTACAGCTCATTCTACAAGGTCAGTTTCTACTTCCTGGGCGTTTAGGAATGAAGCTTCGGTTGATCAGATTTGCAAAGCAGCAACTTGGTCTTCTTTGCATACTTTTACTAAATTCTACCATTTTGATGTGTTTTCTTCTTCTGAAGCAGTTTTTGGTAGAAAAGTACTTCAGGCAGCTGTTTCAGTTTGATTCTTCTGCTTATAATTTCAGTTTTTTTCATTATAAGATTTAAACTTTATTTTGGGTGTGGATTATTTTCAGCGGAATTGGCTGTCTTTATTTTATCCCTCCCTCTCTAGTGACTCTTGCGTGGAAGATCCACATCTTGGGTAGTCATTATCCCATACGTCACTAGCTCATGGACTCTTGCTAATTACATGAAAGAAAACATAATTTATGTAAGAACTTACCTGATAAATTCATTTCTTTCATATTAGCAAGAGTCCATGAGGCCCACCCTTTTTGTGGTGGTTATGATTTTTTTGTATAAAGCACAATTATTCCAATTCCTTATTTTTTTATGCTTTAGCACTTTTTTCTTATCACCCCACTTCTTGGCTATGCGTTAAACTGATTTGTGGGTGTGGTGAGGGGTGTATTTATAGGCATTTTGAGGTTTGGGAAACTTTGCCCCTCCTGGTAGGAATGTATATCCCATACGTCACTAGCTCATGGACTCTTGCTAATATGAAAGAAATGAATTTATCAGTTAAGTTCTTACATAAATTATGTTTTCTTGGTATATAGTTTGTGGTTTCTCTTGGCATTCTTTTAGAATTCCTAGGATGGCTTGGATAATGGTTTATCTGCCAGTTCTTTGAGAGGTCAGATTTCTGCTCTTTCAGTTTTGTTTCATAGGAAAATTGCTAATCCTCCTGATATTCATGGTTTTGTCAAGGCTTTAGTTCGTATTAAATCTTAACTAACCTGTAATTAAGTCAAACCCAAATATGCAGCGCCAAGCCGGATTTCCCGCATGGCTATTGGCTAAGAATTGGAAACGTCTCCTCTCTGCCAGATAGCAAAAATAGTATTCTGTCAGTGGGCTACCTTAGCAGCTCAGTGAAGGCGATCGCTTTGAACAAATAAAGGAGCTTTCAGCATGAACTTCATGAATGTAAGTTCTCTTTATTTGTTCCAATGTTAAATCCTAGCGTTTTGCAAATGCTAAGATTTACCATCACTTTAAATTCAAACCGAGATCAATGCAACATGGGTGGTTATCCCCATTGCCAAGTTTGCAGTGAGTACAAATGATCCCTGTCAATATCTATTATTTGCCAATATAGTCCTGAATACATTTTAATATTGTATTTATAATGTGAGAAGGATAATACCTATAGTAACTGTCTTGATGTTCATCCTTTTTACAATCATTATCACTCTGGTTTGTGGGCAGTATCTGACTAAAATTTATTTAAATAAAAACACTCTTTGGTGAGTCCATATAGCCAATTTAGTCTATCCCACAAGTATAATCTATGATGATGGAAAGTGGCTCATATTACCATTACTCAATACCTCATTTAGGTCGGGTCACGTGACCCATGGAAGAGTTTTATGCTTATTGTTTTGTGTACTCTTTTTAATTTATAAGATGCCTGGGCAGTGTAGCCGTTATTAACAGTTCTGTTAATTAATTAGTTGGCAATCTAAGAAGATCTAAAGGAAGCGTTCATTTTGATAATTGCTGAAGATAAGATCTAACTACGGGTAGTAGGAAAAAGATTCAGTTTCACAAATGTTTCCGGTCTTTTTTGTTGTTGCCATAATTAAGTGTAATTTCTTTCATGTAATTGGCAATAGTCCATGAGCTAGTGACGTATGGGATATACAATTCTACCAGGAGGGACAAAGTTTCCCAAACCTCAAAATGCCTATAAATACACCCCTCACCACACCCACAATTTAGTTTTACAAACTTTGCCTCCCTAAGGCGGTGGTGAAGTAAGTTTGTGCTTGATTTTCTTCTGTGATATGCGCTTCTCAGCATTTTGAAGCCTGATTCCTCTGAGTACAGTGTTTGTCAAATGAATGTGAAGGGAGTATCACCTATTGATTCAATGGTTTTCCGCACGGGAAATCTTTTCATAGGTTCTCTGTTATTGGTCGTAGAGATTCATCTCCTGCCTCCCTTTTCAGATCGACGATATACTCTCATATTCCATTACCTCTACTGATACTATTTCGGTACTGGTTTGGCTATCTGCTATATGTGGATGGGTGTCTTTCGGTAAGTATGTTTTCATTACTTAAGACACTCTCAGCTATGATTTGGCACTTTATGTATTAATATAAAGTTTTATATATATATATATATATATGTATTGTACTTATATTTGCCATGAGTCAGGTTTATGTATATTTCCTTTTGCAGACTATCATTGGGAAAACATATTTAGGAAGTTATTTTCTCTTACCTGCGGTTTAGTCTTTTCTTCAAATTGACTGCTATTTCATAAAATTTTGCGGACAAAATTAGACTCATGAGGTCGCAAAATGCTGATGTTTATTACGTCATTCTTGGCGCGAGAATTTTTTGGCACAAAGGTACGTTCTGTGACGCAAATTCGTAATTTCCGGCGTCTTAGTTAATGCCAGGTTTCCTTGCACAAGGTTGCGTCTGCTATGACGGGAGTTGCGTCATTTCCGGATGTTGTTAGCGCCAAAAAATTTCATTTTGCGTTGTACGTCATACTTGGCGCCAAATATTTTAATTATTTTAACCCCACTTCCTATATGCCTCTTGCCTTTTTTAATGCTCAGAGGGCTATACTGTTTGCATTTTTTTCCCATTCCTGAAACTGCCACATAAGGAAATTGATAATTTTGCTTTATATGTTGTTTTTTTCTCTTACATTTGCAAGATGTCTCAGTCTGATCCTGTCTCAAACAACTGTTGGAACCCTGCTGCATGATAACAGTTCTACCAAAGCTAAGTGTATCTGTTGTAAGTTAGCAGATATTATATCTCCAGCTGTAGTATGTAACAGTGATAAACTTTTACATGCAGAGAATGTAGCCATCAGTACTAGTACAATGCCTGTTGTTCCTTCAACATCTAATGTACATGATATCCCTGTGAATATAAAAGATTTTATTGCTTATGCAATTCAGAAGGCTTTGTCTGCTATTCCGCCTTCTAATAAACGTAAAAGGTCTTTTAAAACTTCTCATAAAGTTGATGAAATTTCAAATGACTGACAATATACTGAATTATCCTCCTCTGATGAGGATCTATCTGATTCAGAAGATCCTAGCTCAGATATTGACACTGATAAATCTACTTATTTCATTAAGATGGAGTATATACGTTCCTTGTTAAAAGAGGTGTTGATTACTTTCGAGGAATCTAGTCCTCTTGATACTAAAACTAATAAACGTTTAAATTCTGTTTATAAACCTCCTGTGGTTGATCCAGATGTTTTTCCAGTTCCTGATGCTATTTCTGATATGATTTCAAAGGAATAGGATAGGCCTGGTACGTTATTCCTTCTTCTAGGTTTAGAAAGTTGTTTCCTTTGCCAGCAGCTAGATTGGAGTTTTAGGAAAAAATCCCAAAAGTTGATGGGGCTATCTCTACTCTTGCCAAACGTACTACTATTCCTATGGAAGATAGTATTTCTTTTAAGGATCCTTTAGATAGGAAACTTGAATCTTATCTAAGGATAGCTTATTTATTTTCTGTCTATATTCTTAGGCCAGCTATATCTATGGCTGATGTTGCAGCTGCATCAACATTTTGGTTGGAAAGCTTAGCGCAACAGGAAACAGATTCTGATTTGTCTAGCATTGTTTGCTTGCTTGCTTGCTTCAACATGCTAATCATTTTATCTGTGATGCTATTTTTGATATCATCAAAATTTATGTTAAATCTATGTCTTTAGCTATTTTAGCTAGAAGAGCTTTGTGGCTCAAATATTGGAATGCTGACATGGTATCTAAGTCTAGATTACTATCTCTTTCTTTCCAAGGTAACAATTTATTTGGTTCTCAGTTGGATTCTATTATTTCAACTGTCACTGGGGGAAAGGGAGTTTTTTTTTTGCTTTAGGATGAAATATCTAAGGGTAAATCTAAAGCCTCCAATCGTTTTAGTTCTTTTCAACAGAATAAGGAACAGAAAGCCAATTCTTCCCCCAAAGAATCTGGTTCCAGTTGGAAACCTTCTTCAAGTTGTAATAAATCCAAGCCTTTTAAGAAACCAAAGCCAGCCACCAAGTCTGCATGAAGGTGCGTCCCTCATTCCAGTTCAGCTGGTGGGGGACAGATTACATTTTTTCTTGTAAGATTTATCAAGTCCACGGATTCATCCATACTTGTGGGATATTCGCCTCCCCTACAGGAAGTGGCAAAGAGAGCACCCACAGCAGAGCTGCCTATATTTCTCCCCCTTAACTCCACCCCCAGTCATTCTCTTTGCCTACTCTAAGTAACTAGGAAGTGCAGAGCGAGTGTGGTGACAAAAATGTTAGTTTCTCTTGTAAGGTGTATCCAGTCCACGGATCATCCATTACTTGTGGGATATTCTCATTCCCAACAGGAAGTTGCAAGAGGACACCCACAGCAGAGCTGTTATATAGCTCCTCCCCTAACTGCCATATCCAGTCATTCTCTTGCAACTCTCAACACGCATGGAGGTAGTAAGAGAGAGTGGTAAAATATAGTTAGTTTTTTATCTTCAGACCAATTTTGGATCTAAAGATCTTAAACAAATTCCTCAGAGTTCCATCATTCAAGATGGAAACTATTTGTACCATCCTACCTATGATCCAGGAGGGTGGCCCTCGTTTTACAACGGTTCAATTTACACCGTTTCAGAATAACAACCTTTTTTCCAGTCATGTGACTGCTATTGAAAAGCATTGAGAAGCAGTGCATTTATTAAAATAGCCAGTAGGTGGAGCTGTCCGCTTGTGTTGCAGCAAAGCCAAGCAAGCTGAAATTAATCAGTTTAACCAGACCTGAGCTATCAAGCAGATTTCAAATGAACAAGATCTTCCTGTCTATAAATCAGTCTAGATTGGAATGCATAGAAAGAACTGTTTGCAGAAAAATGCAAGTGAAGTCTGTGTTGTGTGATTATTTTTTTTAGGTTTATAATGCTGTTTAGCAAATGTTTTTGTTCTTTTAACTTAGTTTAATGATATATTTTGTGTTTTGTGATTATTTTATTAGGTTTATAATGCTGTTTAGCATTTAAAGTCTTCATTTCAAAGCTTTAAAAATAATGTATTAGGTGTTACTTATGGCAATTTTGAGAGGCGTCTGGAACCTAACTCCCTCACTTCCCATTGACTTACATTATAAACTGGGTTTCTGTTTACAACGGTTTCGATTTACAACCATTCCTTCTGGAACCTAACCCCGGCGTAAACTGAGGGCTACCTGTATATGACTACAGTGGATTTAAAGGATCCTTATCTTCACATTCCGATAACAAAGATCATCATCGGTTTCTCAGGTTTGCCTTTCTAGACAGGCATTACCAGTTTGTAGCTCTTCCCTTTGGATTAGCTACAGCCCCAAGATTCTTTACGAAGGTTCTAGGTTCGCTTCTGGTGGTCCTAAGGCCGCAGGGCATAGCAGTGGCCCCTTATTTAGACGACATCCTGATACAGGCGTCAAACTTCCAAATTGCCAAGTCTCATATGGACGTAGTACTGGCATTTCTGAGATCGCATGGGTGGAAAATGAACGAGGAAAAGAGTTCTCTATCCCCACTCACAAGAGTTTCCTTCCTTGGGACTCTGATAGATTCTGTAGAAATGAAAATTTACCTGATGGAGTCCAGGTTATCAAAGCTTCTAAATTCCTGCCGTGTTCTTCATTCCATTCCGCGCCCTTCGGTGGCTCAGTGCATGGAAGTAGTCGGCTTAATGGTAGCGGCAATGGACATAGTGCCGCTTGCACGCCTACATCTCAGACCGCTGCAACTATGCATGCTCAGTCAGTGGAACAGGGATTACACAGATTTGTCCCCTCTACTAAATCTGGATCAAGAGACCAGGGATTCTCTTCTCTGGTGGCTATCTCGGGTCCATCTGTCCAAAGGTATGACCTTTCGCAGGCCAGATTGGACAATTGTAACAACAGATGCCAGCCTTCTAGGTTGGGGTGCAGTCTGGAACTCCTTGAAGGCTCAGGGATCATGGACTCAGGAGGAGACACTACTTCCAATAAGTATTCTGGAAGAGCGATATTCAATGCTCTTCAGGCTTGGCCTCAGTTAGCAAATCTGAGGTACATCAGATTTCAGTCGGACAACATCACGACTGTGGCTTACATCAACCATCAAGGGGGAACAAGAAGTTCCCTAGCGATGTTAGAAGTCTCAAAGATAATTCGCTGAGACTCACTCTTGCCACCTATCAGCTATCCATATCCCAGGTGTAGAGAACTGGGAGGCAGATTTTTTAAGTCGTCAGACTTTTCATCCGGGAGAGTGGGAACTCCATCCGGAGGTGTTTGCACAATTGATTCATCGTTGGGGCAAACCAGAGCTGGATCTCATGGCGTCTCGCTAGAATGCCAAGCTTCCTTGTTACGGATCCAGGTCCAGGGATCCCAAGGCGACGCTAATAGATGCTCTAGCCACGCCCTGGTCTTTCAATCTGGCTTATGTGTTTCCACCGTTTCCTCTGCTCCCTCAACTGATTGCCAAGGTCAAGCAGGAGAGAGCATCAGTGATTTTGATAGCGCCTGCGTGGCCATGCTGGACCTGGTATGCAGATCTGGTGGACATGTCATCCTTTCCACCATGGACTCTGCCTCTGAGACAGGACCTTCTACTTTAGGGTCCTTTCAACCATCCAAATCTAATTTCTCTGAGACTGACTGCCTGGAGATTGAACGCTTGATTTTATCAAAGCGTGGCTTCTCCGAGTCAGTCATTGATACCTTAATACAGGCACGAAAGCCTGTCACCAGGAAAATTTACCATAAAATATGGCGTACATATCTTTATTGGTGTGAATCCAAGGGTTAGGATTCCCAGGATATTATCTTTTCTCCAAGATGGTTTGGAAAAAGGATTGTCAGCTAGTTCCTTAAAAGGACAGATTTCTGCTCTGTCTATTCTTTTGCACAAGCGTCTGGCAGATGTTCCAGATGTTCAGGCATTTTGTCAGGCTTTGGTTAGAATCAAGCCTGTGTTTAAACCTGTTGCTCCCCCATGGAGCTTAAATTTGGTTCTTAAGGTTCTTCAAGGAGTTCAGTTTGAACCTCTTCATTCCATAGATATCAAACTTTTATCTTGGAAAGTTCTGTTTTTGGTAGCTATTTCCTCGGCTCGTAGAGTCTCCGAGTTATCTGCTTTACAATGTGATTCTCCTTATCTGATCTTCCATACGGATAAGGTAGTCCTGCGTACCAAACCTGGGTTTTTACCTAAGGTGGTATCTAACAAGAATAGCAATCAAGAGATTGTTGTTCCATCCTTGTGTCCTAATCCTTCTTCAAAGAAGGAATGTCTATTACACAATCTGGACGTGGTTCGTGCTTTAAAGTTTTACTTACAAGCTACTAAAGATTTTTGTCAAACATCTGCTTTGTTTGTTGTCTACTCCGGACAGAGGAGAGGTCTAAAGGCTTCAGAAACCTCTCTTTCTTTTTGGTTAAGAAGCATAATCCGCTTAGCCTATGAGACTGCTGGCCAGCAGCTTCCTGAAAGGATTACAGCTCATTCTACTAGAGCTGTGGCTTCCACTTGAGCCTTTAAAAATGAGGCTTCTGGGGGGGCGGAGTCTGGAGGAGCACAGTGATGGCTGCTTAATCACTGAGCTCTGTGCATTGAAAGCAGATAAAAAGCTACAACTGTGAAAATAATGAGCTAAACTGGCTAAAATATAGAAGATAATCTCCCTGAAACTAGAGGGACAAAGCAGAGCCAAGGTGAACTACACTGAAAAGAACCTGCGCGGCAAAGAAATCAGACCGGGCACCCACGCAGTGAACAAATTAGCGAGCCCGCCATTGAGGGAGCCTGTCACAGAAGACTATGGAAATAAGCAAACGGAGGTAAAGATGAAATCCTTCCGATACCGCAACACAGCTTGACCCGGCTCTGGTAAGCGACTTTGAATAGTTCTCTGCAGCAAACTATGCAGCGCACGGTGGAGATGAGAGAAGTTGAAACTAAATAGCGCAGCGAGCCGCCATTATTACACAGCCCCAATAAGATTTCTGGCATATCGCACATTACACTGGTTAAAGCGATCACGAGCCAGTCTACAACACACAGAGGCATAAAATTATATATCTCGAAACCCCTGCAAGAAAACTTTAACGAGTGAAGGGCTAAAGGAAGGAGATTAAAAAGTGACTGGGCCCCAGCGTCCGGTGCATAACAAGAAATATGTAACTGCGCAATTAGCACTATAAACATATCCCAAAGCAAAAAGCAACTATTAAGCACATGAAAGTTAACCCTCTACACAGGGAAAGAGCCAGATGATAATATAAAACTCCAAAGATTTATCTGGGGGATCAAGTGTATGAAAGGTAGATATTGAAGGCCTGCAAAACGCTATATATCCACAGCTGGGATAAAGGTGCTCAGCATAAACCACATAATTATCTGAAGCACATATGTTGATGTATGCTTGTTTTTCTATGAAGCTAGATGTTAATTCAACATATGAAATAGTGGGGTATCGATAACCAGACTTTTAAGATACAATATTTAGCACTGCATACCTGGCCTGATTTATAGGACTACAAACAAGAGACAGAGTCCTCCCTTATTTTTTTGTATAAAATATATTTGTTGGTGCAAGGGACAAATATGTCTGTTAGAAAACAGAATAAAGCAGGATCCAGTGTAAAGTCACAGCATCCCTTTTTTAAATCATCTAAAGGAGATAAAGGTCTGGGGACAGACACTTTACCATTTGAAGAAGACATGGATTCTGACACAGACTCCCAAACTACTAATACAGACCTGACTCCAGCAACAAAAGCAGATATTAAAAATCTTGTATCTAAACAAGATATCAACACGATCTTTGACAAGATGTGGGAAAAGATGGATACATTACAGACCATGGTTACCGCTAGTCTAGCAGAAATTAAACAAGATATCCTAGACCTAGGAACCAGAGTTGAATCGCTTGAAGAAAAAGAAGAGACAACAATGGAAGAGATAAGTGCACTATCCCAAAATATAACCTCCCATCAACAAGATATAGCTGAAATTCATGACAAGATGGAGGATTTAGAAAACAGAAGCCGCCGGTGCAATTTAAGACTAAAGGGAATTCCTGAATCCATCACACCATCGGAACTACCTGATTTCCTTCTGCAGCTATTTCAATCTATTACAGATAATAAGGAAGATGGCAAATATGAAATAGAGAGGGCACATAGAGCCTTATGAGCAAAACCCAAAAAGGGAGACCCACCAAGAGATATAATAATAAAGATGCTACGTTTCCGAGAAAAGGAGGAGATAATGACAGCAGCAAGGAAGAATCCTACTTTTAAATTTAAAGGCTCAATTATCCAGTTCTTTCAGGACTTATGCCTAAGAACACTGCAAAGACGCAGTACCCTGCGCCCTCTCACACAGCTTCTACGTAAAAACCAGATACCCTATAGATGGGGATTCCCATTCTCCCTCAATATTCAGCACGAAGGGAAAAATATCTCAATTAAAGATCCGGCAGAGATCCCAGAAATATAAAAATGCTTCAAACTCAACTGCCCAGACATACCTACCTCACCCCAGGAAAACAAAGGGATGCATCAACCCTCCCAACAACCAATGGACAGATGGTCCAAGGTAGCAAAGAAGAAGCAAAAAACCTGAAGTCCCATCAATCTTACAATATCATATTAGGAACTCAACCTTAGGAACAACTGAACTAAGTTGCAGCAATCCTGGAGGACCCTCACAAGAATGGACACCCAATGCTAGAAACAGTTTACAGCACCATATTAGGAACTTAACTAAAGGAAAAACTGAACTGAATTGCAGCAATCCTAGAGGACCTTCACAAGAATGGACTCCTGATGCTGAAGACAGTTTGCAGATGAGTACACTTATGTGAAATGTATATATAGGCTGGGGGGGAGGGGGGGTTGTGTTTATTTCTCCTCTATGGCCATTAGTTTCAGGGGGTAAAACAGGTACGCTTTGCACCAACTAAGACTGCCTTTAGAGCTGCCAACTAATTGAAGGTAGCCTAAAATTAATCTGAACTCTATCATACTAAGACTTCTCTCAACAACACATCTAGCTTTACAATGCACATCCGCCTAGATGTGTAATCATCGAGTGTTATTAGATGTTATGTATAATTTACACGTTACTGTTATGTTTTATTGTTCTATTTTTTGTTTTTTAGTTAATGTTATCAGTTCAGTATTGGGATTGCTCATACTATACAGTTATTAAATTCAACTGGTCACATGCTGGGTATGTTCACCTAGAATCTTACAAGGTGTCAAGACTACTGAGGAGATTTAAGGTAAATTGCAATGTGAATGACTATCTGATATGTTTCTACCTGATTGCTTACGATATAGTTTCAGATCCTTATTTCAAAGCCCACTTAAGAAGCAATGGTTATGTTAGATACCACACATACACCATAAAAGATGGATACATGGACCATTAACTTACTATCCCACAATGTTAGGGGTCTGAATTCAGATATCAAACGTAGGACAGCAATGACACAATATAAATCCTTACAGGCAAATGTAATTTTCCTCCAGGAAACTCACTTTATGAAGTCCCAGATACCTAAATATTGGTCCAAAGCTTTCCAACAACATTTTCACTCCACATCAGACGCAAAAAAACACGGGGTGTCTATACTTATACATTCTTTGTTGCCCTTTGTACATAGGGAAACAATTGATGACAAGGAGGGTAGATTTCTAATTGTGAGAGGTCAAATTCAGGGCACTGATATTACCCTATGCAATATATATGCCCCTAATGATAAACAAGACACTTTCATTAGACAAATCACACATCTCCTGACAGAATGGTCTCAGACTAGGACGATTCTTGCGGGCGATTTTAATGTAGATCTTGCACTGCAATCTAGAAGATCTCACTCTAAACTCACTAATAAACAGAACAAGCAATGCAAAATGTCCAAACTGATACAAGATCATCTAACCACACTTACTCTAATAGACTCCTGGACAGCTTTATATGGTCACACAGACGACACTACTTTTTTCTCAGCAGCACATAAAACATATACAAAATTAGACTGTTTTTGTTAGTCAGTTTTTACAACCTGTATTAGTAACTTCGTCCATTCACTCTTGTGTGTGGTCGGACCACTCTATAGTACAACTCAAAATGGGCAGTATTCAGGTACCAAATAGGAAGAGAGTTTGGACATATGATCCAATCTGTTTAAAAGATCCTATGGTCCACAACACAGTCACACAAAATATGCTGGAGTATTGGGACATTAACATGGGATCTACAGATAATCCTATTTCAATATGGGCAGCTCATAAGACTTACTTGAGGGGACTACTCATTAAAGAAAAATCTATCTTACTCCGCAAAATAAACACACAATGACTGACTCTCCAAAAAGAGATAGACACACTAGTGAGACAACACAAACTCACACAATCTAGAAGTGTATTGACACAACTCAAAGACAAACACACGAAACTGGCGGCAATTCTAAATGATCAGGCAGTAAAAGCAGCATTTCGACTCAAGACAAATTACTATATTTATACTAATAAGCCCGACAGTTATATGGTGAACAGAATTCGCGAGAGAACTAAGTTAGCTACGATACCCCAAATTCAAAAACAAGATGGTACCACTACATCCCACCCGCAGGAAATTGTCGATTGTTTTGCCCAATACTATAGTTCGCTATACGAGGGAACTCATGTCAGCCATTCCCCATATACTGAAACCCTACTCACTAAATTATTAGATGAAGCTCAGCTACCTTCCATTTCAGAGACAGAAAGAGATAACCTTAATCGAGAAATCACTATAAATGAAGTACAACAGGCTATCAAAGATCTGAAGCCAGGGAAGGCCCTGGGCCCGGATGGCTTGCCCGGGGAATATTATAAACTATTTAAATCCTCATTAGCTCCACATTTAGTTAAATTCTCAAATTATATTATGCAAGGTTACGAGATTCCGTGTGATCTCCTAAGAGCTAAAATAGTTGTAATACCTAAACCAGGGAAAAACTCAAAATGGTGCGCCAGCTATAGACCCATATCCCTTATAAACCAGGACTTGAAAATTTTCACTAAGATCTTGGCAAACAGATTAAAATATGTCCTCCCAGGCATAGTACACCCAGACCAGGTGGGGTTTGTTATGGGTAGAGAAGCACCGGACAATGTTCGGCGCATAATCACAGCAATAAATCACCTAGACCACACTAAAACGCCTTCTCTGGTCCTGTCATTGGACACGGAGAAGGCGTTTGACAGAGTTGACTGGACATATATGTTTACAGTTCTAGAAAGAATGGGGTTTGGAGGCCCCTTTGTAGAAGCCTTGAGAAGTATATACTCTAACCCCACGGCCACGGTAGGAGCCATGGGACATCACTCTGGGCCTATTTACATTAGAAATGGCACAAGGCAGGGATGCCCGCTGCCTCTGTTGCTATTCGCCCTATGCATGGAACCACTGGCGGCCAATATAAGACGCTCCCCCGATATAACAGGACTTCAAATCAAAGACATTGATTATAAAATCACCCTCTTTGCAGATGATGTTCTGCTGACGCTTACCAAGCCCCTTACATCTTTAACAGGCCTCTATGATATTCTACAGAGGTTTTCTATAGTGTCAGGATATAAGATCAATATGGACAAAAGTGAGGCGTTAGCAATATCTTTACCAGCCCACACAAAAAAAACTAATCGAACTGAACTTCTCATTCTCATGGGCTAAATCTTATATTAAATACCTAGGAATTAAGTTAACAGTTCGCTACAGTGATTTATATAATACAAACTATCTCCCTATGTATAGAGAATTACGTAGAGATATTTCTAAATGGAAGCTCCTTAACTTTTCTTGGTATGGCAGAATATCTGCAATAAACATGAATCTCCTGCCAAGAATCCTCTATTTGTTTTGGACCTTGCCCATACTAGTCCCGAAAAAAGACTTAAAAACCCTACAGGCAGATGTTATCTGCTTTGTAAATGGCAAGAAGCAGTCGAGACTTCCTTATAAAACACTAACTAGACACAGGCAATTGGGAGGAGTAGGGGGCCCTGATTTACTTAACTATTATGACGCATCTATGTTGGCCCAAACAGCGCTGATGGGATCCTCAATAACGCATTTGGTGTGGATGGACCTAGAGAAGGAGATAGGTGAATTGGACTCTCCGGGAGATTTGGTTTGGGATAGATTACGACCCCAAAGTAAAGTTAACAAATACTCCCACTGTATTTTCAATTGACCATTGGACAACACTAACGAATAATAAGAAACTGATGCCAGGCTTTTCCTCTAAGATGCCACTTAAATATCTTATTCCACATGACTACCGAAGACAATTAGACAAATGGGAAAACAAGGGTCTATACCGGGTAGGGGACCTGTTAGCGCATAATAAACCACTAACCTTCAATCAGCTAAGAGATAAGTTGTTGCCCATCCCCCTACATTGGTATTTATATTTACAGATTGCATCCGCACTAAATAGATTTATACCACACATGCACAGGCAGATTAGCACTACATTGGAGAGATTATGCTGCACCACCATCAGACCTAAGAAATCGATCTCACTGTTATATCTAGCGATACAAAACTTAAATAATGAAAACAAACCAGCGGTCATGCTCAACTGGGAAACACACATTCATTCAGAAATAAACGAATGGCAGGAATTGTTTTATTCCTCCTGTAAGGGATTAATTAGTGCCGATTTAAGAGAAAACAGCCTCAAGACCATTTTTAGGTGGTATTTGACTGCAATTAAAACATCACACTACGCGGAGGGGAGAAGCAGAAATTGTTATCGGGGATGTGAGTCGGCTGGTACATACATACATATGTGGTGGGAGTGCCCTGGTGTGACCCACATCTGGACTAAGCTATCGGTATTTCTCAGTACCCTTTTAGATGAGCAGATATCACTGACCATATCCCAGGGGTTATTAAATGCTCCACTTCCAAACTTTAATAGGCATATTAATACCTTCATTAAAATACTTTGCACAGTCACAAGGTTAGGAATAGCCAGACACTGGAAAGATTTAAACTAACATATTCTTTACACGAAATGGTAGCAACAATACTAGATACGGTGGAAAACCACAAGATCTGGTTCTACTGGATGATGCACCCGCCCTAATATGTTTATCTTAATCTAACCTGAGAGAGCAGGAAAAAAAAAATATGATAGGAATAAGAAGAAGGAAGGAGTTCTGAGAGGACATAATTGCGAAAATTTCTTTATGACTGTTATATTATATTCAGGGGTATGACACACAGAGTTCATTCCAGTGACCAAAAGTTATTTTTAGTTAGCTTTTTTTTATTGTAATAGAAATCCATATAAGTGATAGGTGTCTTTCATGAGAAATATATCAGGTATGCCTTACTAACTTTGAGACTTGATTGTATGCTGTAACTCCATGTGAAAAAAGGTAATCTTCAAGGTGTTAAATTTAGAAATTACTGAGTTTATATGCCTGATAAGCTGATAATGTAATAAACTGTATAAGACCGATATTGTGTTTAATGATGTTATTTCAATAAAAACTATTTTATTATAAAAATGAGGCTTCTGTTGAACAGATTTGCAAGGCGGCGACTTGGTCTTCGCTTCATACTTTTTCAAAATTCTACAAATTTTATACTTTTGCTTCTTCGGAGGCTATTTTTGGGAGAGAGGTTTTACAGGCAGTGGTACCTTCCGTTTAAGTACCTGCCTTGTCCCTCCCTTCATCCGTGTACTTTAGCTTTGGTATTGGTATCCCACAAGTAATGGATGATCCGTGGACTGGATACACCTTACAAGAGAAAACACAATTTATGCTTACCTGATAAATTTATTTCTCTTGTGGTGTATCCAGTCCACGGCCCGCCCTGTCATTTTAAGGCAGGTAATTTTTTCATTTAAACTACAGTCACGACTGCACCCTATGGTTTCTCCTTTCTCTGCGTGTTTTCAGTCGAATGACTGAATATGGCAGTTAGGGGAGGAGCTATATAACAGCTCTGCTGTGGGTGTCCTCTTGCAACTTCCTCTTGGGAATGAGAATATCCCACAAGTAATGGATGATCCGTGGACTGGATACACCACAAGAGAAATAAATTTATCAGGTAAGCATAAATTGTGTTTTTTTATTTCTCAAGCAAAAGTTTGTTATTTTAAATGGCGCCGGTGTGTACTATTTACTCTTTGGCAGAAAAAGAGATGAAGATTTCTGCAAGGAGGATTATGATCTTAGCACTTTGTAACTAAGATCCACTTCTGTTCTCACAAGGGCTGAAGAGTACAGGAAAACTTCAGTTGGGGGAACGGTTTGCATGCTAAAGCTGCATATGAGGTATGTTCAGTCTATGTTTTTCTAGACAGACTGTGTTTATTCTAGAAAGGGCTGGTAATATCCCCATGGGGAAAGGGTAAGCTGTATTCAGACACTTGGATAAGAATTTCAGCTTGCTTGAAGGGCTCATTTGTTACAGTTGACACTGTTAAAAAAAAAAAAAAAAAAGTTTTTTGTTTGTTCAAGTAAATGATGCATTTATAACGTTTTTTTGTAGGGACTTGTGGCTTTTGTTTGGGTTTTGTTTGGGTTTTTTAACCCACATGATTGTTTTTTCTAATAGGCCTCAAAACATTGAGTGAGGTGGGAGGGGCCTATTTTTGAGCCTCAGTTGTGCAGTTTCTTTTCCTTAAGAGTCATCCAACTGCTCCTGCTGTGTTTGAGGGCTGTAAAGGAGTTTTTTCCCCACAAATCGTTCTGAGGGGCAGGTAGGCACCACAGCAGAGCTGTGGCAAGGTGCTAAAGGTCTTTTTTTACTGGTTTTGACGTTTTTTCAATCCGGTTTTGCCATTAAGGGGTTAATTGTTTATTTGCATAGTTGTGCAAAGTTTTGCAGAACTTGTGCAGCTTTTTTTCTCTTAAAGGCACAGTACCGTTTTATTTCTAGGTGTTATTTACTTTGATTACAGTGTTTTCCAAGCTTGCTTGTTACATTACTAGCCTGTTTAACATGTCTGATACCAAGGAAAATCCTAATTCAATATGTTTGGATGCCAATGTGGAACCCCCTCTTAGAATGTGTCCCAAATGTACTGATTTGTCTATAAATTATAAAGAACATATATTAGCACTTAAAAATAGAGCAATAGATGATTCTCAGTCAGAAGTAAATGAGTAAATCGCCATTTAGCTCTCCCCAAGTGTCACAACCAGTAACGCCCGCACAAGTGACGCCAAGTACCTCTAGTGCGTCACATTCATTTACTTTACAAGACATGGCCACAGTTATGAATACAACCCTCGCTGAGGTTTTGTCCAAACTGCCTGGTTTACAAGGAAAGAGGGACAGCTCTGGGTTAAGGAAAAATGCTGAGCCGTCTCACACTTTAGTAGCCGTTTCTGATATACCCTCTCAATGCTCTGAAGGGGCAAGGGATTTGTTATCTGAGGGAGAAATTTCTGATTCAGGAAAGACGCTTCCTCAGACAGATTCTGATATGACGGCTTTTAAATTTAAGCTTGAACACCTCCGCTAATTGCTTAGGGAGGTATTAGCAACTCTAGATGATTGTGACCCTATAGTGGTCCCAGAGAAATTGTGTAAAATGGATAGATACTTAGAGGTTCCTGTTTACACTGATGTTTTTCCAGTCCCTAAGAGGATTGTGAATATTATTGCTAAGGAGTGGGATAGACCAGGTATTCCGTTCACTCCCCCTCCTGTTTTTAAGAAAATGTTTCCCATATCTGATACCATAAGGGTCTCATGGCAGACAGTTCCTAAGGTGGAGGGAGCTATTTCTACTCTGTGTAATCGTACAACTATACCTAACGAGGACAGTTGTGCTTTCAAAGATCATATGGATAAAAAATTAGGGGGTCTCCTGAAGAAAATTTTTGTTCATCAAGGTTTTTCTCTCCAACCTATTGCGTGCATTGTTCCTGTAAAGACTGCAGCTGCTTTCTGGTTTGAGGCTCTAGAAGAGGCTCTCCAAATGGAGACTCCATTAGAGGAAATTATGGACAGAATTAAGGCACTTAAGTTGGCTAATTCTTTTATTACAGATAACGCTTTTCAGCTGGCTAAATTAGCGGCAAAAAATTCAGGTTTTGCCATTTTAGCATGCAGGGCGTTATGGCTTAAGTTCTGGTCTGCTGATGTGTCATCTAAATCTAAAATTTTGAACATTCCTTTCAAAGGTAAGACCCTATTCGGGCCTGAACTGAAGGAGATTATTTCAGACATCACTGGAGGGAAAGGTCATGCCCTCCCTCAGGATAGATCAAATAAGATGAGGGCCAAACAAAATAATTTTCGTTCCTTTTTAAACTTTAAGAGTGGTCCCGCTTCAGCTTCCTCTGCTACAAAGCAAGAGGGGAATTTTGCCCAATCCAAGTCAGTCTAGATACCTAACCAGGCTTGGAACAAGGGTAAACAGGCCAAGAAGCCTGCAGCTGCCTCTAAGACAGCATGAAGGGGTAGCCACCGATCCGGGACCGGATCTAGTAGGGGGCAGACTTTCTCTCTTCGCTCAGGCTTGGGGCGAGAGATGTTCAGGATCCCTGGGCTTTAGAAATTGTGTCCCAGGGATATCTTCTGGAATTCAAGGGCTCCCTTCCAAGGGGGAGATTTCATATTTCTCGATTGTCTGTAAACCAAACAAAGAGAGAGGCATTCTTACGCTGTGTAGAAGACCTACTTACCATGGGGTGATTCGCCCAGTTCCAAAGGAGGAGCAGGGGCTAGGGTTTTATTCAAACCTGTTTGTGGTTCCCAAGAAAGAGGGAACTTTCAGACCAATCTTGGATCTCAAAATTCTGAACAAGTTCCTCAAAGTTCCATCATTCAAAATGGAGACTATTCGGACTATTCTACCTCTGATCCAGGAGGGTCAATATATGACTATTGTGGACTTAAAGGATGCTTATCTACACATCCCTATTCACAGAGATCATCATCAATTCCTCAGATTCGCCTTTCTGGGCAGGCATTACCAGTTTGTGGCCCTTCGGGTTGTCCACGGCTCCCAGAATTTTCACAAAAGTGCTAGGGTCCCTTCTGGCGGTTCTATGACCACGGGGCATAGCAGTGGCGCCTTATCTAGATGACATCTTAATTCAGGCATCGACTTTCCAGCTAGCCATGTCTCACACAGACATCGTGTTGGCTTTTCTGACATCTCACGGGTGGAAGGTGAACATAAAAAAGAGTTCTCTCTTCCCTCTTACAAGAGTTTCCTTCCTAGGGACTCTGATAGACTCGGTAGAAATAAAAATATTTCTGGCGGAGGTCAGAAAGTTAAAACTCTTATCCACTTGCCGAGCTCTTCATTCCATTCCTCGGCCATCAGTGGCTCAGTGTATGGAGCTAATCGGACTCATGGTAGCGGCAATGGTCATAGTTCCTTTTGCCCGTCTACACCTCAGACCACTGCAACTATGAATGCTCAAACAGTGGAATGAGGATTATGCAGATTTATCTCCTCATCTGCATCTGGACCAGGAGACCAGATATTCTCTTCTCTGGTGGTTGTCTCAGGACCACCTGTCTCAGGGAATGTGCTTCTGCAGGCCAGAGTGTCTCATTGTAACGATAGATGCCAGCCTGTTAGGCTGGGGTGCAGTCTGGAACTCCCTGAAAGCACAGGGCTTATGGTCTCGGGAGGAAGCTCTCCTCCCGATAAACATTTTAGAACTGAGAGTGATTTTCAATGCGCTTCAGGCGTGGCCTCAGCTTGCTGCGGCCAAATTCGTCAGGTTTCAATCGGACAACATCACGACTGTAGCTTATTTCAATCATCAGGGAGGAACAAGGAGTTCTCTAGCGATGATGGAGGTAACCAAAATAATCCGGTGGGCAGAGGATCACTCTTGCCATCTCTCAGCATACCACATCCCAGGAGTAGAGAACTGGGAGGCGGATTTTCTAAGTCGTCAGTGGGAACTCCATCCGGAGGTATTCGCCCAGCTGATTCAGCTATGGGGCACTCCAGAATTGGATCTGATGGCGTCTCGTCAGAATGCCAAACTTCCTCGTTACGGGTCCAGGTCCCGGGATCCCAAGGCAGTACTGATAGATGCTCTAGCAGTGCCTTGGTCCTTCAATCTGGCTTATGTATTTCCACCGTTTCCTCTCCTTCCACGTCTGGTTGCCAGAATCAAGCAGGAGGGAGCTTCGGTAATTCTGATAGCTCCTGCGTGGCCACGCAGGACTTGGTGTGCAGACCTAGTGGACATGTCCTCGGTTCCACCGTGGACTCTGCCAATGAGGCGGGACCTTCTAATTCAAGGCCCGTTCACGCATCCAAATCTAATTTCTCTGCGTCTGACTGCTTGGAGATTGAACGCATGATTTTATCAAAGCGTGGTTTCTCTGAATCGGTCATTGATACCCTGATTCAGGCTAGAAAGCCTGTCACCAGGAAGATTTATCATAAGATTTGGCGCAAATATCTTGATTGGTGTGAATCCAAGGTTTACTCTTGGAGTAAGATTAGGATTCCTAGAATACTGTCTTTTCTCCAAGAAGGTTTGGAGAAGGGATTATCTGCTAGTTCTCTTAAAGGTCAGATATCTGCTTTGTCTATTCTACTTCACAAACATCTGGCAGTTGTCCCAGACGTTCAAGCATTTAATCAGACTTTGGTCAGAGTCGAGCCTGTATTTAAACCTGTTGCTCCGCCATGGAGCCTAAACTTAGTTCTTAATGTTCTTCAAGGGGTTCCGTTTGAACCTATGCATTCCACAGATATTGAGCTTTTATCTTGGAAAGTTTTGTTTTTAGTAGCTATCTTTTCGGCTCAAAGAGTTTCTGAGCTATCTGCTTTACAATGTGATTCCCCTTATCTTGTTTTCCATGCAGATAAGTTGGTTTTATGTACCAAGCCTGGGTTTCTTCCTAAGGTTGTTTCTAATAAGAATATCAATCAAGAGATTGTGGTTCCTTCTTTGTGTCCTAATCCTTCATCTAAGAAGGAACGTCTGTTACACAATCTTGATGTGGTTCGTGCTTTAAAATTCTACTTACAAGCAACTAAAGATTTCCGTCAAACATCTTCTTTGTTGTTTATTCTGGTAAGCGGAGAGGTCAAAGGGCTACGGCTACCTCTCTTTCATTTTGGCTGAAAAGCATCATCCGTTTAGCCTCCTGAAAGGATTACTGCTCATTCTTCTAGAGCTGTGGCTTCCACATGGGCTTTTAAAAATGAGGCTTCTGCTGAACAGATTTGTAAGGCGGCGACTTGGTCTTCGCTTCATACTTTTTCCAAATTTTACAAATTCGATACTTTTGCTTCTTCGGAGGCTATTTTTGGGAGAAAGGTTCTACAAGCAGTGGTGCCTTCCGTTTAAGGTCCCCGTCTTGTCCCTCCCATCATCCGTGTCCGTGTCCTAAAGCTTTGGTATTGGGATCCCACAAGTAAGGATGAATCCGTGGACTCGATACATCTTACAAGAGAAAACATAATTTATGCTTACCTGATGAATTTATTTCTCTTGTGATGTATCGAGTCCACGGTCCGCCCTGTTTTTTAAGACAGGCATATATATTTTTATTTTTAAACTTTCAGTCACCACTGCACCCTATGGTTTCTCCTTTTTCTTCCTAGCCTTCGGTCGAATGACTGGGGGGTGGAGTTAAGGGGGTAGCTATATAGGCAGCTCTGCTGTGGGTGCTCTCTTTGCCACTTCCTGTAGGGGAGGAGAATATCCCACAAGTAAGGATGAATCCGTGGACTCGATACATCACAAGAGAAATAAATTTATCAGGTAAGCATAAATTATGTTTTTTCCAAGACATTTGGGCAGATTCTGTCCAAAATCAGTGGATTCAGAGTATTGTCTCTCAAGGGTATCGAATAGGATTCAGATTAAGACCTCCTGTGAGAAGATTTTTTCTCATACTTTCCAGCAAATCCAGTGAAGGCTCAGGCTTTTCTGAAGTGTGTTTCAGATCTAGAGCTTTCAGGGGTAATCATACCAGTTACATTTCAGGAACAGGGTCTGGGGTTTTAATCAAATCTATTAATTGTCCCAAAGAAAGAAAATTCATTCAGGCCAGTTCTGGATCTGAAAATTTTGAATCGTTTTGTAAGAGTGCCAACTTTCAAAATGGTGACTATAAGGATTATTCTGCTTTTTGTTCAGCAAGGTCATTATATGTCCACGATAGACTTACAGGGTGCATATCTTCATATTCCAATTCATCCAGACCACTATCGATTTGAGATTCTCTTTTCTAGACAAGCATTACCAATTTGTCGCTCTATTTGGCCTAGAGACAGCTTCAAGAATTTTTTCGAAGGTTCTCGGTGCCCTACTCTCTGTAATCAGAGAACAGGGTATTGCAGTGTTTCCTTATTGGGACGATATCTTGGTACTATTTTAGTCTTTACATTCTGCCGAATCTCACACAAATCAACTAGTGTTGTTTCTTCAAAGACAAGGTTGGAGGATCAATTTACCAAAACGTTCCTTGATTCGTCAGACAAGGGTCACCTTTTTAGGTTTCCAGATAGATTCAGTGGCCATGACTCTGGCTCTAACAGACAAGAAACAAATAAAATTGGTTTCTGCCTGTCTGAATGATGCCATAGTGTCCCCTTGGTCGTTCAGCCTGATTTCCATTTTTCCTCAGTTTGTGTTGCTATTCACAGTGATAGCCAGAATCAAGCAGGAAAAAAAGTTTAAGGAATTCTGATTGCTCCTGCTTGACCTCACAAGATTTGGACTGCTGATCTAGTGCAGATGTCCTTGTGCCTGTCTTTGAAGCTTCTCTCTCAAGGACCTTTTAATCAATATCTAAAAACTCTGAATTTGAGGGCATGGCGATTGAATGCTTAATTATTTCCCAGAGAGGTTTTATGCCAAGGTTATTGATACCCTGATTCAGGCTAGGAAATACTGTATGTTACCAGATAAATTTATCATAAGTTCTGGAAAACCTTTTTTGCGTGGTGTTCTTGCAAGATTTTCATTGCATTTATTTTAGGATTCCTTGAGCTCCTGCAGGAAGGCCTAGGTAATGGTTTATCAGCAAGTTTACTGCAAAGTCAGATTTCTGCTTTTGTTTCATAAGAATATTTTCAATTTTAGGATAGGTTGTATAAAAAATGTTTCTTACCAGATTATTTGAACACTTCCTTATAGGAACAGGGACAGGACGTTGTCTGTTTTTTGTTTTAAACCACCAACGGGTTTGAAAGGGCTCTTTACTTCAAGAGGTTAATCTCATTCACTGTTTAGTAGTTAATGAAATAAGTAGAAATTCATCCTCATAAGTCTGAAGGGGTTATCCCTTACATATACCATTCTTCTTCCTGCTTGAATTAGCTTTTTTGCCATTTTGGAGGAAGGTGGTACTGGATCTCTCTTCCAGTAGATTATTATTGTTTAGTCCAAAATAAGGAATACTGATCCCACTTAGTTCAGCCGTTGTCAAGCATACTAACTGTGACCCATTAAGTGGCACCCAGTAATTGTGAAAGGTGTATTCCTTTTCTAATGGAGTTAAGAACTATGGTTAATTATGAAGCTAACCTCCAGGGCCGGCAGTAGACATTTTTTGGCTTTTTACAAAACCATTGGTCAGGCCCCCCCATGATTTGGGATGTCTGGTCTGTTAGTGTGTCACGGTCATCCATATTATTTAATAAATGGTTATCATGCAACAGAATTAAGCCACTGGCTTTCAAGCAATAGAGTAGAGAAAATTAACTATGACTGATTGTGGCACAATGACAGACTTCAAAGAACCTTTCTGATCTGTAGTTTAAAGGGTCAGGTTACCCAATTTTTTTCTCCCTTTTTAAATTATTCCCAGTGATCAATTTTACCTGCTTGAGTGTATTAAATTGTTTACAAATAGCTCCCTTGCTTTTATATCGGCAATTAAAATAGTTGACTTTGGTATCCCCACCTATACTGAAAGTTTTCATACTTAAGTATAGGCTATAGAAATGCTGGGTAATCTTAGCAAGCAGAAGAAATTACACTCATTGTGGGTGTTGGGAGAGCAAAGTAATAACATTAATTTCAATTGTTCTCTCTAAGTATTGGGCTTTGGTTTGCAGACAGAGATAATATAAATGTGTGTACAGAAAGTGGTAATATATTTATACACACACATATATATATATATATATATATATATATATATATATATATATATATATATATATATATATATGTATATGTATATATATATATATATATGTTGTCATCTGCAGTAAGGATGTTTTAAAATCCTAGAACTCTTTCATGGAGTAGGTGTAGGATAACCCCCTGGTTCTACTCTGTATTATTCGACAGAGAGTTATATGGGGGAATGATCCTGATTTTATCTAGAGCTATTTAATTGCTAGTGAAAAAATATTTATATATAAATAAAATACCTTTTTATTATTAAAGTTAAAAAAACTAAATGAATAGATAAATAAATAACACATAGATTACAAATTTTGTGCTATAGAGGGTAGTTAACGAACGCAACAAAATTTGCGTTATTTCACCCTCCATAGCGATGCCATTGCGAGTTTTTGAAAAGCCGACTTGTGCGTGTGATATGGTTGCGTTAAGCTCCGTACTGCACAAAATACAAGCGCTGCTTTGACATGCTCGTGCAGGCTTTCTCCATAGACATCAATGGGGAGAGAGTGTCAGAAAAAAACTAACACCTGCGATCGCAGAATGAAAAGCTCCATAACGCAGCCCCATTAAGGTCTATGGGGGGGGGGGGGAGTTACGTTTTAACCTAACATAAACCCCACGTCTAAACACCCCTAATCTGATAGATAATCCCTTTATTACCCATTTCCCAGTTTTGCATAACCAACACAGTTATAATAATATACTTTTAACCTCTGATTATCTTGTATCTAAGCCTCTGCAAACTGCCACTTTTTTCAGTTCTTTTGACAGACTTGCAGTCTAGCCAATCAGTGCCTGCTCCCAGATAACTTATTGTGCATGAGCACAGTGTTATCTATATGAAGTACGTGAAATAACACCCTCTAGTGGTGAAAAACTGTTAAAATGCAATCTGAAAGAGGTGGGCTTCAAGGTCTAAGAAATTAGCATATGAACCTCCTAGGTTAAGCTTTCAACTAAGAATACCAAGAGAACAAAGCAAAATTGGTGATAAAAGTAAATTGGAAAATTGTTTAAAATTACATGCTCTATCTGAATCATGAAAGTTTATTTTGGCTTAGACTGTCCGTTAAAAGTTACACCATAACCGTTTGAATGAGTAGCCATCAAAAAAAAAGTTCCCTTACTACAAACCTTAGGCATGGACTAGCATTAGGTTTATATTATGGTGACAATATCAACATATAGGGAACAAACCTAAATGTAATCAGTTCTGGGTTCATTCTGCAGGCTTCCCTACTGCTTATATGCTATCCTTAGCTGTGAAAGCATCAGATGCATATGTACCACATACCATCCAAACCCTCTAAGTTATTCTCCCCACTCGATGATAGAAAAAAAACTTTTAGATTGCCATCTCCTTTAACTTAGATTGTACTTTGTATATTTAAAAATGAATAAATAAATAATATTAAGTATTTGTCCGAAGGACGTTACTACTTATGTGTTGTGTTTCCCTTGGGGTTTGTTTAATTTATAAAGTTGCCTTAGGCTTTCTGCTGCTTCCTGAGATTTGACCTCCTTTTGAACCTTATTCTTGCATCTGTGTTACATTACTATGCTTCCCAAGAGATCACACAAGGTTGTCATATGAGGCTCAACTTTGTTAATGTGACAGTGATGTACTTTTATCATTTGATCTATTGTCTTTTATAATTTATCAAATACTAACATGTATATATGTATAGCTATAGTTTAATTTTGGATGAATTTCAGTTTTCAAAGATCCGTAATTTTGAAATTAAAAATGTAATTGTGCTGAAATTTGGCAGTTTTGTAGCCAAATTCAGTTAAAGGGACACTGAACCCACATTTTTTTTTTTGTGATTCAGATAGAGCGTGCAATTTTAAGCAACTTCTACTCCTATTATCACACTTTCTTCATTCTCTTGGTTTGTTTATTTGAAAAGCAAGAATGTAAGTTTAGATGCCGGACCATTTTTGGTGAATAAACTGGGTCCACCAATAAACAAGTGCTGTCCATGGTTCTGAATCAAAAAAATTGCTGTCTCCTTAGCTTATATTCCTTCTTTTTCAAATAAAGATCGAAAGAGAACGAAGAAAAATTGATAATAGGAGTAAATTAGAAAATTGGGTTCAGTGTCCATTTAAATTGATCAAGCTGTTTTTTAAGTTATTTAATGTAGAAAAAAGTTTTTCAGAAAAATTCCATTGACTTGCTCTTTTTACTTGACCTAATGTACTTTGGTAGTTTGAAGTTTATAACTTTTTATGCTTTCATTCAAATTAGTTTTTGTTTTGCACACTTATGTTGTCACCTGACATACTCTGTAGACAAACTAGCAGCAGTCCAGGGGTTTGTCTGCAGGGGGAGCCAATTTCTGTATTCGCTTCTCTAGAAAACTAATGGCTGATTCTCAAAAATATTATATCCTGGGAAAAATTATATTACAGAAATCATTTAAAGCCATCACCTGAACATCGCTATGTAAAAAAGTAAAATATTTTACCTCAAAATTCCTTCAGCTCACCAGAATAAGTTCTCTGTGATCCAGAACTACGCTTTTTACTGTCATCTCCATAAGAAAATAAAGTGACTATGCTGCACACATCAAATGCATGCTCCTTTGCAAGTTCTGAGACAAGCATCCTGATTGAAAGCTTAAAGTCCCTTTACAATGGGATGTGGCTACTGAGAGAGAGAGAGAGAATTAATTTACACTTTCCCTTTCGTAATTTTTCATTACATACTGCTTTGTTTTTTTAAATCATTTTTACCATTACTTATATTGCTCTAAGGTGTTTGGGTAGGTCAGCCATGTCAGCAACTTCTCATTCTCCTGAAACAAAATATATAAGTCCTCAAAGAGGTGACTCAAGTGTTCCGTTGGGTTTAAAATTTTGATCTGAATTATTTACCATACACTTTAAAATCCAAGGCAGACATTTTTCAACTAGGTTGATTCATTAACTTAAAAACTTTTGTCTTCCTTTTTTTTGTGGCTATCACTTGTACACTTCTACCAGGCTTTTATCTAAACTACAAGTGCTCTCTATATAAGAATCATTATTATTTCTTTCATACGGGTGGTGAGAGTACACAATCCTTTACGCCTGGGAATTACTTTTTCATACCACTAGGAGGAGGCAAATACTCCCAAACCCTGAGAACTCTATAAAACTCCTTCTACTTCACATGCACCTCTGCTGGAGTTGGTTGAAGAATGAAGATGTGCATTTGATTCCTCAGAGAGAGGGGTTCTCAGTCTATATTGAGGCCCAGTTTCCCCTTAGAGTACAGTGGTTGTCAGATGGATGTATATGCGGTATGGTTTGTGGCCTCTTTTTCACCTCATGGGAAATTTTTTGCGGACCCTCCATAATTGGTCACAGAGACTTGACTTTTGCCTCCTATGGATCTACAATAGACTCCTATTCCATAACCTTTGTTGATATATGTTTCAGTACTGGTTTGGCTGTCTACTGTTTTTTTTGCTGGTGGACGCGTGTCTATTGGTAAGTATAAGAGTCCACGATCCGTTACTCCTAGGAATTACCTTCCCTACCACTAGGAGGAGGCAAAGATTCCCAAACCCCAAGAGCTCTATATAACCGCTCCCACCTCTATGGTAGTTAGTCTTATCTTTGCCTCCACTGGAGGAAGGTGAAGAATGGTGATGTGCAGATGTTTTCTTCGTTGAGAGGGGTTCTTAGACTGAGATGAGGCCCATCTCCTCTCAGAGTGCAGTGTTTGTCAAGATCAAAGTTTATGGAGTTTGGTGTGTGCCTTATATTTCCTTTCCCTTCAAAATTTAAGCCACTATTCTCCCAAGGATGTTGCAGGGACTTTTCTTTTGCCTCCTCCTTTTCGGTCTACAGTTAACTCCTATAGTATATCCTCTGCTGATATGTTTTTAGTAAAGGATTGTTTTTTCCTACTTTTATGTGTAGAAGGAGAGGGTTGAAGGTAATTTGTTGTTTTAATATTTAACACTCATTTTAAGAGCTATACCTGGCTCTACTATATAGTAGCTATATATAGCCTGGGATCAGATTAATTTGTACCTCATATATAAGGTGCTCTATATTGGGTATAGTCCTAGGAATTAGCTATTTCTGATTTTTTTTTTTCTTACAAACACATTTTTAAGTTAAAATAATTTTAGTACCTTTTTTGTGTTCATAACGTTTTTTTTGGAGTGTTAGCATTGGTGCGTTCGTGTAGTCAAACTCACGGGTGTGTGCGCAGGAGTGGGCAGGTGCGTGAGCGTCGAGCCATTAGGGTGTTTGTGTGCATGCGCACGTCTATTCTCGTTTTGGCACTTTTTTGACATTTGAAAATTGACATTCAATTGGGCCCTTCCAGTTTTAGCTGTGATCCCAGTAGGGGGTATTGTATACTCATTCCTTTTAAAGCTCTTTTGTTTTTGGGAATATTATTTATGTGTTTTTCTCTTGCAAGGTGTATCCAGTCCACGGATCATCCATTACTTGTGGGATATTCTCCTTCCCAACCGGAAGTTGCAAGAGGATCACCCACAGCAGAGCTGCTATATAGCTCCTCCCCTAACTGCCATACCCAGTCATTCTCTTGCAACTCTCGACAAGCATGGAAGTAGTAAGAGAGAAGTGGTGAAACGTAGTTGTTTTTTTCTTCAATCAAAAGTTTGTTATTTTTAAATGGTACCGGAGTTGTACTATTTTTGTCCCAGGCAGAAAATAGAAGAAGAATCTGCCTGTGATTTCTATGATCTTAGCAGGTTGTAACTAAGATCCATTGCTGTTCTCACACATAACTGAAGAGAGAGGTAACTTCAGCTGGGGAATGGCGTGCAGGTTTTCCTGCTAGAAAATGCTGCTGATACCAGATTTATGTAAGGTAAGCCTGAATACAGTGATTTAATAGCGACTGGTATCATGCTTACTGTGAGAGGTAATACTCTTATACATTTTCAATTCCTGTTATATAAAACGTTTGCTGGAAGTGTTTAAACGTTTTTGTATATGTTCTGGTGATAAAACTTTATTGGGGCCTAGTTTTTTTCCACATGGCTGGCTTAAATTTGCATAGAAACAGTTTTCTTAGGCTTTCCACTGTTTAGACATGAGTGGGAGGGGCCTAATTTAGCGCTTAATTGCGCAGTAACTTTTACAAACTGAGATATCCAGCTTTCCTCAAGGAGTCCCCTGAATGCTCTAGGACATCTCTAAAGGGCTCTTAGGCTTTCCAAAGTCGTTTGTTTGGGAAGGTAGGGCTACAGCAGAGCAGTGGCAGTTTGTTGTGACTGTTAAACGTCTATATCGTTTTTTTTATCCGTTTTGATCCGTTTTTTGAATTAAGGGGTTAATCATCCATTTGCAAGTGGTTGCGATGCTCTGTTAGCTTATTATACACACTGCAAAAATTTCGTTTGATTTACTGCTTTTTTTCACTGTTTTTCAAATTCTGACCTTTTTTATTTTATATAGGCACAGTACCGTTTTTATTTTTTGCTTGTTAACTTGCTTTAAAGTGTTTTCCAAGCTTGCTGGTCTCATTGCTAGTCTGTTTAAACATGTCTGACATAGAGGAAACTCCTTGTTCATTATGTTTAGAAGCCATGGTGGAACCCCCTCTTAGAATGTGTACCAACTGTACTGATTTCACTTTAAAGGACCAGTCAACACAGTAGATTTGCATAATCAACAAATGCAAGATAACAAGACAATGCAATATCACTTAGTCTGACCATTTTAAAAGTTATGTATTTTTCCACTCCCCCTGTACCATGTGACAGCCATCAGCCAATCATGAATGCATACATGTACCACGTGACAGCCATCAGCCATTCACAAATGCATACACACTTATTCTTGCACATGCTCAGTAAGAGCTGGTGACTCAAAACGTTTAAATATAAAAAGACTTTGCACATTTAGTTAATGGAAGTAAATTGGAAAGTTGTTTAAAACGACATGCTCTATCTGGATGTTGAAAGTTTAATTTTGATTGAGTGTCCCTTTAAGTAATAAAGACCATATTCTGTCTTTAAAAAATTTATCACCAGAGGAATCTGACGAGGGGGAAGTTATGCCGACTAACTCGCCCCACGTGTCAGACCCTTTGACTCCCGCTCAAGGGACTCACGCTCAAATGGCGCAAAGTACATCTAGGGCGCCCATAGCGTTTACTTTACAAGACATGGCGGCGGTCATGGATAATACACTGTCAGCGGTATTATCCAGACTGCCTGGGTTATGAGGAAAGCGAGACAGCTCTGGAGTTAGAAGAAATACAGAACATACTGATGCTTTAAGAGCTATGTCTGATACTCCCTCACAATATGCAGAAGCTGAAGAAGGAGAGCTTCTTTCTGTGGGTGATGTTTCTAAATCAGGGAAGAGGATTCAACCTGATTCTGATATGTCAACATTTAAATTTAAGCTTGAACACCTCCGCGTATTGCTCATGGAGGTTTTAGCTGCTCTGAATGACTGTGATACAATTGCAGTGCCAGAGAAATTGTGTAGATTGGATAAATACTATGCAGTGCCGGTGTGCACTGATGTTTTTCCAATACCTAAAAGGTTTACAGAAATTATTACTAAGGAATGGGATAGACCAGGTGTGCTGTTCTCTCCCCCTCCTATTTTTAGGAAAATGTTTCCAATAGATGCCACCACACGGGACTTATGGCAGACAGTCCCTAAGGTGGAGGGAGCAGTTTCTACCCTAGCTAAGCGTACTACTATCCCTGTCGAGGACAGTTGTGCTTTCTCAGATCCAATGGATAAAAAGTTAGAGGGTTACCTTAAGAAAATGTTTATTCAACAAGGTTTTATTCTATAGCCCCTTGCATGCATTGCCCCAGTCACTGCTGCTGCGGCTTTCTGGTTTGAGTTTCTGGAAGAGGCTTTACAGGTAGAGACCCCATTGGATGACATACTTGACAAGCTTAGTGCACTTAAGCTAGCCAATTCTTTTGTTTCTGATGCCATTGTTCATTTGACTAAACTAACGGCTAAGAATTATGGTTTTGCTATTCAGGCGCGCAGGGCGCTATGGCTTAAATCATGGTCAGCTGACGTTACTTCAGAGTCTAAGCTGCTTAACATTCCCTTCAAGGGGCAAACCCTATTCGGGCCTGGTTTGAAGGAGATCATTTCTGATATCACTGGAGGAAAAGGTCATGCCCTTCCTCAGGATAGGTCCAAATCAAGGGCCAAACAGACTAATTTTCATGCCTTTCAAAACTTCAAGGCGAGTGCGGCATCAACGTACTCTAAACAAGAGGGAACTTTTGCCCAGTCCAAGTCGGTCTGGAGACCTAACCAGACCTGGAACAAAGGTAAGCAGGCCAAAAAGCCTGCTGCTGCCCCTAAGACAGCATGAAAGATCAGCCCCCCGAACCGGTAATGGATCTAGTAGGGGGCAGACTTTCACTCTTCGCCCAGGCTTGGGCAAGAGATGTCCAGGATCCCTGGGCGTTGGAAATTGCATCCCATGGATATCTTCTGGACTTTAGAGCTTCTCCTCCAAAAGGGAGATTTCACCTTTCACAATTATCTGCAAACCAGATAAAGAGAGAGGCATTTGTACACTGTGTTCAATACCTCCTAGTTATGGGAGTGAATTATCCAGTTCCAAAGGAGGAACAGGGACAGGGATTTTACTCAAATCTGTTTGTGGTTCCCAAAAAAGAGGGAAACTTCAGACCAATTTTAGATCTCAAGATCCTAAACAAATTCCTCAGAGTCCCATCATTCAAGATGGAGACTATTCGTACCATCCTACCTATGATCCAGGAGGGTCAATACATGACTACTGTGGATTTAAAGGATGCTTATCTTCACATTCCGATACACAAAGATCATCATCTGTTTCTCAGGTTTGCCTTCCTAGACAGGCATTACCAGTTTGTAGCTCTTCACTTTGGGTTAGCTACAGCCCCAAGAATATTTATGAAGGTTCTGGGGTCACTTCTGGCGGTCCTAAGACCGCGGGGCATAGCAGTGGCCCCTTATTTAGACGACATCCTGATACAGGTGTCAAATTTCCAAATTGCCAAGTCTCATACGGACATAGTTCTGGCATTTCTGAGGTCGCATGGGTGGAAGGTGAACAAAGAAAAGAGTTCTCTATCCCCACAAGAGTCTCCTTTCTGGGAACTCTAATAGATTCCGTAGAAATGAGGATTTACCTGAAAGAGTCCAGGTTATCAAAACTTCTAAATTCCTGCCGTGTTCTTTATTCCACTTCTCGCCCTTCGGTGGCTCAGTGTATGGAAGTAATCGGCTTAATGGTAGTGGCAATGGACATAGTGCCGTTTGCACGTCTACATCTCAGACCGCTGCAACTCTGCATGCTCAGTCAGTGGAATGGGGATTACACAGATTTGTCCCCTCTACTAAATCTGGATCAAGAGACCAGGGATTCTCTTCTCTGGTGGCTATCTCGGTTCCATCTGTCCAAAGGTATGACCTTTCGCAGGCCAGATTGGACAATTGTAATGACAGATGCCAGCCTTCTAGGCTGGGGGGCAGTCTGGAACTCCCTGAGGGCTCAGGGATTTTGGACTCAGGAGGAGAGACTCCTTCCAATAAACATTCTGGAACTAAGAGCGATATTCAATGCTCTTCAGGCTTGGCCTCAGCTAGCGACAATGAGGTTCATCAGATTTCAGTCAGACAACATCACGACTGTGGCTTACATCAACCACCAAGGGGGAACAAGGAGTTCCCTAGCGATGTTAGAAGTCTCAAAGATAATTCGCTGGGCAGAGACTCACTCTTGCCACCTATCAGCTATCCATATCCCAAGTGTGGAGAACTGGGAGGCGGATTTTCTAAGTCATCAGACTTTTCATCCGGGGGAGTGGGAACTCCATCCGGAGGTGTTTGCACAATTGATTCATCGTTGGGGCAAACCAGAACTGGATCTCATGGCGTCTCGCCAGAACGCCAAACTTCCTTGTTACGGATCCAGGTCCAGGGATCCCAAGGCGACGCTGATAGATGCTCTAGCAGCACCTTGGTCTTTCAACCTGGCTTATGTGTTTCCACCATTTCCTCTGCTCCCTCGTCTGATTGCCAAAATCAAGCAGGAGAGAGCATCAGTGATCTTGATAGCGCCTGCGTGGCCACGCAGGACTTGGTATGCAGATCTGGTGGACATGTCATCCTTTCCACCATGGACTCTGCCTCTGAGACAGGACCTTCTACTTCAGGGTCCTTTCAACCATCCAAATCTAATTTCTCTGAGACTGACTGCCTGGAGATTGAACGCTTGATTTTATCAAAGCGTGGCTTCTCCGAGTCAGTCATTGATACCTTAATTCAGGCACGAAAGCCTGTCACCAGGAAAATCTATCATAAGATATGGCGTCTTTATTGGTGTGAATCCAAGGGTTACTCATGGAGTAAAGTCAGGATTCCCAGGATATTATCTTTTCTCCAAGAAGGATTGGAAAAAGGATTGTCAGCTAGTTCCTTAAAGGGACAGATTTCTGCTCTGTCTATTCTTTTGCACAAGCGTCTGGCGGATGTTCCAGACGTCCAGGCATTTTGTCAGGCTTTAGTTAGAATCAAGCCTGTGTTTAAACCTGTTGCTCCGCCATGGAGTTTAAATTTGGTTCTTAAAGTTCTTCAAGGGGTTCCGTTTGAACCTCTTCATTCCATAGATATCAAACTTTTATCTTGGAAAGTTCTATTTTTGGTAGCTATTTCCTCGGCTCGTAGAGTTTCCGAGTTATCTGCCTTACAATGTGATTCCCCTTATCTGATCTTCCATGCAGATAAGGTAGTTTTGCGTACCAAACCTGGGTTTTTACCTAAGGTGGTATCTAATAAGAATATCAATCAGGAGATTGTTGTTCCGTCATTGTGTCCTAATCCTTCTTCAAAGAAGGAACGTCTATTACACAATCTTGACATGGTTCGTGCTTTAAAGTATTATTTACAAGCTGCTAAAGATTTTCGTCAAACATCTGCATTGTTTGTTGTCTACTCTGGACAGAGGAAAGGCCAAAAGGCTTCGGCAACTTCTCTTTCGCTTTGGCTAAGAAGTATAATACGCTTAGCTTATGAGACTGCTGGCCAGCAGCCTCCTGAAAGGATTACAGCTCATTCTACTAGAGCTGTGGCTTCCACTTGGGCCTTTAAAAATGAGGCTTCTGTTGAACAGATTTGCAAGGCGGCGACTTGGTCTTCGCTTCATACTTTTTCAAAATTCTATAAATTTGATACTTTTGCTTCTTTGGAGGCTATTTTTGGGAGAAAGGTTTTACAGGCAGTGGTACCTTCCGTTTAAGTACCTGCCTTGTCCCTCCCTTCATCCGTGTACTTTAGCTTTGGTATTGGTATCCCACAAGTAATGGATGATCCGGGGACTGGATACACCTTACAAGAGAAAACATAATTTATGCTTACCTGATAAATTTATTTCTCTTGTGGTGTATCCAGTCCACGGCCCGCCATGTCATTTTAAGGCAGGTATTTTTTAACTGTAAACTACAGTCTCCACTGCACCCTATGGTTTCTCCTTTCTCTTGCTTGTCTTCGGTCGAATGACTGGATATGGCAGTTAGGGGAGGAGCTATATAGCAGCTCTGCTGTGGGTGATCCTCTTGCAACTTCCTGTGGAAAGGAGAATATCCCACAAGTAATGGATGATCCGTGGACTGGATACACCACAAGAGAAATACATTTATCAGGTAAGCATAAATTATGTTTTTTACTATGGAATCTTCTTAATCTGTCCCTAATCCTCATTTGGAAGCTGATATTCCTCAACAACTTTCTACCTGTTTTAAATGTTTTTTTATTTTATTTTAAGCAGGCTGAGGTTTCCCCTACTTCATATTTATGTGAGTCCTGCCTTAATGTTTTGATGCATTCAGACCAATCTAATGCTTCACTTGCTTCCCAAAGGTATTATTGCTCTTTCTGTTTGGTCAGTACAGGACGATCCGGCTCAAATTGCTCCTGGCATTAAGGAGTTTATTAAGGCTACAGTGTCTGAAATGTTGGCAGTCATTCTACCTTCAAGTAAATGTAAAAGATCAGTACAATATATGCCTTCTAGTAGTAGTAATATTCCTGTATCTCATGAGAGACTGAGGCTTCTGAGGGTGATTTGTTTTCTGATTATCAGGGGTCTGTCTCTAATTCAGAGCCTGCTTCTTCCTCCTTTTTATTTAAGACTGGTCACATTTTTCTTTATTAAAGCAGGTTTTTGCTTACTTTAGAAATTAAAGAAGTTTCTGTTACTGAAGAGAGGTCTGATAGTTGTTTACATTCCTATTTTAAACCTGTTAGGGATTCTTCTAAGATTTTTCCAGTGGCTGATGCTGTGGCTGGAATTATTTTCAAAGAAGAGATTAAACCTGGTAAATTAATCCTTCTGCAAAATTTAAAAGAATGTATTCTATTCCTGCTTCTAATATTGATCTTTGGAAAACTGTTCCTTAGGTGGATGGTGCCATTTCTACTTAGGCCAGATGTTACACTGTCCCTTTGGAGGATAGTTCTTCTTTCTTTCATGTAATTAGCAAGAGTCCATGAGCTAGTGACGTATGGGATATACATTCCTACCAGGAGGGGCAAAGTTTCCCAAACCTCAAAATGCCTATAAATACACCCCTCACCACACCCACAATTCAGTTTTACATACTTTGCCTCCCGGTGAAGTAAGTAAGGCGGTGAAGTAAGTTTGTGCTAGATTCTATGTTGATATGCGCTTCGCAGCAGGTTGAAGCCCGGTTTTCCTCTGAGTGCAGTGAATGTCAGAGGGATGTGAAGAGAGTATTGCCTATTTGAATTCAATGGTCTTCCTCTACAGGATCTATTTCATAGGTTCTCTGTTATCGGTCGTAGAGATTTCTTCTCCTACCTCCCTTTTCAGATCGACGATATACTCTTATATACCATTACCTCTACTGATTCTCGTTTCAGTACTGGTTTGGCTATCTACTATATGTGGATGAGTGTCCTGGGGTAAGTAAGTCTTATTTTTTGTGACCCTCTAAGCTATGGTTGGGCACTTTATATGTAAAGTTCTAAATATATGTCTTTAAACTTATATTTGCCATGATTCAGGATAATCAGTATTCCTTAAAAAAAAAAATTCTATTGTATATTTTCCCTGCGGGCTGTTAGGCTCGCGGGGGCAGAAAATGCTTAATTTTATTGTGTCATTCTTGGCGCGAACTTTTTTGGCGCAAAATTTTGTCAAGTTGTATTCAGTTAACGTTATTCAAAAATAAAATGTGGGCGTCGGTTTCGGCGTCAGAGGATGTGGCGTCATACTTGGCGCCAAAAATATGGGCGTTGTACTTGGCGCCAATAATGTGGGCGTCTTACTTGGCGCCAAAAAATGTGGGCGTCTTTTTTGTTCCACTTTTTTTCTCACATTATTTAAGTCTCACTTTTTCATTGCTTCTGGTTACTAGAAGCTTGTTATTTTGCATTTTTTCCCATTCCTGAAACTGTCATTTAAGGAATTTTATAATTTTTCTTTATATGTTGTTTTTTCTGTTACATATTGCAAGATGTATCATCCTGACCCTGGATCAGAATCAACAGTGGAAAGACGCTGCCTGATGCTGGTTCTACCAAATTTAAGTGCATTTGTTGTAAACTTGTGGTAACTGTTCCTCCAGCTGTAGTTTGTGTTAGTTGCCATGATAAACTTTCCAATGCAGATTGTGTCTCCATTAGTAATAATCCTTTACCTGTTGTTGTTCCTTCAACATCTAATGTTCAGGATGTTCCTGTTAATGTAAAATAATTTGTTTCTAATTCTATTAGGAAGGCTCTGTCTGTTATTCCTCCTTCCAGTAAACGTAAAAGGTCTTTTAAAACTTCTTACATTTTGGATGAATTTTTAAGTGACCGTCATCATTCTGACTTATCTTTTTCTGATGAGGATTCATCTGGTTCAGAAGATTCATATTTGTTTAAAATGGAGTTTATTCGTTCTTTAATTAAAGAAGTATTGGTTGCATTAGATATGGAGGAGTCTAGTCCTCTTGATACTAAAACTGCTAAACATTTAAATTCGGTTTATAAACCTCATGTGGTTATTCCAGAAGTGTTTCCAGTTCCTGATAATATTTTAGAAGTGATTTCTAGGGAATGGAATAGTCTGGGTACTTCATTTACTCCTTCTCCAAGGTTTAAGAAATTGTACCCTGTGTTATCTGATAGATTAGAGTTTTGGGACAAGATCCCCAAAGTTGATGGGGCTATTTCTACTCTTGCTAAACGTACTACTATTCCTACAGCAGATAGTACTTGCTTTAAGGATCCTTTAGATAGGAAGCTTGAATCCTTTCTAAGGAGAGCTTATTTATGTTCAGGTTATCTTCTTAGACCTGCTATTTCTTTGGCTGATGTTGCTGCAGCTTCAACTTTCTGGTTGGAAGCTTTAGCGCAACAAGTATCAGACCATAATGCTTATAGCATTGTTAAACTTCTTCAACATGCTAGTAACTTTGTTTGTGATGCCATTTTTGATATCATTAGAATTGATGTCAGGTATATGTCTTTAGCTATTTTAGCTAGAAGAGCTTTATGGCTTAAAACTTGGAATGCAGATATGACTTCTAAGTCAACCTTGCTCTCTCTCTCTCTTTCCAAGGTAATAAATTGTTTGGTTCTCAGTTGGATTCAATAATTTCAACTGTTACTGGGGGGAAGGGAGCCTTTTTGCCCCAGGGCAAAAGATCTAAAGGTAAATATAGGGCTGCTAATCGTTTTCGTTCCTTTCGTCAGAATAAGGAGCAGAAGCCTGACCCTTCCTCTAAAGGAACGGTTTCCGTTTGGAAACCTTCTCCAGTCTGGAATAAATCCAAGCCTTTTAGAAAGTCAAAACCAGCTCCCAAATCCGCATGAAGGTGCGGCCCTCATTCCAGCACAGCTGGTAAGGGGGCAGGTTACGATTTTTCAAAGATGTTTGGATCAATTCGATTCACAATCTTTGGATTCAGAACATTGTTTCACAAGGGTACAGAATAGGTTTCAAGGTAAGGCCGCCTGTGAGAAGATTTTTTTTCTCACGCATTCCAGTAAATCCAGTGAAGGCTCAGGCGTTTCTGAAATGTGTTTAAGACCTAGAGTTGGCTGGGGTAATTATGCCAGTTCCAGTTCTGGAACAGGGTCTGGGGTTTTACTCAAATCTTTTCATTGTACCAAAGAAGGAGAATTCCTTCAGACCAGTTCAAAATGGTAACTATAAGGACTATTCTGCCTTTTGTTCAGCAAGGGCATTATATGTATACAATAGACTTACAGGATGCATATCTTCATATTCCGATTCATCCAGATCACTATCAGTTCCTGAGATTCTCTTTTCTAGACAAACATTACCAGTTTATTGCTCTTCCATTTGGCCTAGCAACAGCTCCAAGGATCTTTTCGAAGGTTCTCGGTGCCCTTCTCTCTGTAATCAGAGAACAGGGTATTGCGGTGTTTCCTTATTTGGACGATATCTTGGTACTTGCTCAGTCTTTGCATTCTGCAGAATCTCATACGAATCAACGTGTGTTGTTTCTTCAAAGACATGGTTGGAGGATCAATTTACCAAAGAGTTCCTTGATTCCTCAGACAAGGGTAACCTTTTTGGGTTTCCAAATAGATTCAGTATCCATGACTTTGTCTTTAACAGAAAAGAGACTTCTGAAATTGGTTTCAGCCTGTCGAAACCTTCAGTCTCAATTGTTCCCTTCGGTAGCATTATGCATGGAAATTCTAGGTCTCATGACTGCTGCATGGGACGCGATCCCTTTTGCTCAATTTCACATGAGACCTCTCCAGCTTTGTATGCTGAACCAGTGGTGCAGGGATTATACAAAGATATCACAATTAATATCCTTAAATCCCAATGTTCGATCTTCTCTAACTTGGTGGTTGGATCACCATCGTTTAATTCAAGGGGCCTCTTTTTTTTGTCCAACCTGGACTGTGATCTCAACAGATGCGAGTCTTTCAGGTTGGGGAGCTGTATGGGGATCTCTGACAGCGCAGGGGGTTTGGGAATCTCAGGAGGCGAGATTACCAATCAACATTTTGGAACTCTGTGCGATTTTCAGAGTTCTTCAGTTCTGGCCTCTTCTGAAGAGAGAATCGTTTATTTGTTTTCAGACAGACAATGTCACAACCGTGGCGTATGTCAATCATCAAGGTGGGACTCACAGTCCTCAAGCTATGAAAGAAGTATCTCGGATACTTGTATGGGCGGAATCCATCTCCTGTCTAATTTCTGCGGTTCACATCCCAGGTGTAGACAATTGGGAAGCGGATTATCTCAGTCCCCAGACATTACATCCGGGCGAATGGTCTCTTCACCCAGAGGTATTTCTTCAGATTGTTCAAATCTGGGGACTTCCAGAAATAGATCTGATGGCCTCTCATCTAAACAAGAAACTTCCCAGGTATCTGTCCAGATCCAGGGATCCTCTGGCGGAAGCAGTGGATGCGTTGTCACTTCCTTGGAATTATCATCCTGCCTATATCTTTCCGCCTCTAGTTCTTCTTCCAAAAGTGATTTCCAAAATTCTAATGGAGCGTTCGTTTGTACTGCTGGTGGCTCCAGCATGGCCTCACAGGTTTTGGTATGCGGATCTCATTCGGATGGCCAGTTGCCAACCTTGGACACTTCCGTTAAGACCAGACCTTCTATCTCAAGGCCCATTTTTCCATCAGGATCTCAAATCATTAAATTTGAAGGTATGGAGATTGAACGCTTGATTCTTAGTCATAGAGGTTTCTCTGACTCAGTGATTAATACTATGTTACAGGCTCGTAAATCTGTCTCTAGAAAGATTTATTATCGAGTTTGGAAGACTTACATTTATTGGTGTTCTTCTCATAAATTCTCTTGGCATTCTTTTAGAATTCCTAGAATTTTACAATTTCTTCAGGATGGTTTGGATAAGGGTTTGTCTGCAAGTTCTTTGAAAGGTCAAATCTCTGCTCTTTCTGTTCTTTTTCACAGAAAGATTGCTAATCTTCCTGATATTCCTTGTTTTGTACAGGCTTTGGTCCGTATCAAACCTGTCATTAAGTCAATCTCTCCTCCTTGGAGTCTTAATTTGGTTTTGAAAGCTTTACAGGCTCTTCCGTGTGAGCCTATGCATTCTTTGGACATTAAATTACTTTCTTGGAAAGTATTGTTCCTTTTGGCCATCTCTTCTGCTAGAAGAGTTTCTGAGTTATCTGCTCTTTCTTGTGAATCTCCTTTTCTGATTTTTCATCAGGATAAGGCGGTGTTGTGGACTTCATTTCAGTTTTTACCTAAGGTTGTGAACTCTAACAACATTAGTAGAGAAATTGTTGATCCTTCATTGTGTCCTAATCCTAAGAATTCTTAGGAAAGATCTTTACATTCTTTGGATGTAGTAAGAGCTTTGAAATATTATGTTGAAGCTACTAAAGATTTTAGAAAGACTTCTAGTCTATTTGTTATCTTTTCTGGTTCCAGGAAAGGTCAGAAAGCTTCTGCCATTTCTTTGGCGTCTTGGTTAAAGTCTTTGATTCATCTAGCTTATGTGGAGTCGGGTAAGTCCCCGCCTCAAAGGATTACGGCTCATTCTACTAGGTCAGTTTCTACTTCCTGGGCTTTTAAGAATAAAGCTTCTGTTGATCAGATTTGCAAAGCAGCAACTTGGTCTTCTTTGCATACTTTTACTAAATTCTACCATTTTGATGTGTTTTCTTCTTCTGAAGCATTTTTTGGTAGAAAAGTACTTCAGGCAGCTTTTTCTGTTTGATTAGTCTGCTTATAATTTCAGGGGGGGGGGTTCATTATGAGATTAAAACTTTTTGTTTTGGGTTGTGGATTATTTTTTCAGCGGAATTGGCTGTCTTTATTTTATCCCTCCCTCTCTAGTGACTCTTGCGTGGAAGTTCCACATCTTGGGTATTTATTATCCCATACGTCACTAGCTCATGGACTCTTGCTAATTACATGAAAGAAAACATAATTTATGTAAGAACTTACCTGATAAATTCATTTCTTTCATATTAGCAAGAGTCCATGAGGCCCACACCTTTTTCATGGTGGTTATGATTTTTTTGTATAAAGCACAATTATTCCAATTCCTTATTTTTTTATGCTTTCGCTCCTTTCTTATCACCCCACTTCTTGGCTATTCGTTGAACTGAATTGTGGGTGTGGTGAGGGGTGTATTTATAGGCATTTTGAGGTTTGGGAAACTTTGCCCCTCCTGGTAGGAATGTATATCCCATACGTCACTAGCTCATGGACTCTTGCTAATATGAAAGAAATGAATTTATCAGGTAAGTTCTTACATAAATTATGTTTCTTTCATGTAATTAGCAAGAGTCCATGAGCTAGTGATGTATGGGATATACATTCCTACCAGGAGGGGCAAAGTTTCCCAAACCTTAAAATGCCTATAAATACACCCCTCATTACACCCACAATTCAGTTTTACAAACTTTGCCTCCCATGGAGGTGGTGAAGTAAGTTTGTGCTAAATTATAACAAACATTAGGGAGGAATTATTGTTTTCCTAAGACTTCTTTGGTGAGATTCTTACTTTCTTTGGATATGGTAAGAGTTTTTGAAATTCTATGTTGAAGCTATTCAGATTTCAGATAGACTTCTAGTCTATTTTTTATCTTTTCTGGTTTTAGGAAGGTCAAAAAGCTTCTGCCATTTATTTGACATCTTGCTTAAACTTTTGATTCATCATGCTTAATTTGGAGTCGGGTGGATTCCCGCCTCGGAGGATTACGGCTCATTCTGCTAGGTAAGTTTCTACTTCCTGGGCTTTTTAAGAATGAAGCTTCTGTTGATCAGATTTGCAAAGCAATGACTTGGTCTTCTTTGCATACTTTTACTATGTTCTACCATTTTGATGTTTTCTCTTCTTTAGAAGCAGTTTTGGTAGAATGGTACTTCAGGCAGCTGTCTCAGTTTGATTCTTCTGCTTATAATTTCAGTTTTTTTCATTATAAAAATTGAAACTTTTTTGATTTGGGTAGTGGATTAATTTTTCAGCGGAATTGGCTGTCTTTATTTTATCCCTCCCTCTCTAGTGACTCTTGCGTGGAAGTTCCACATCTTGGGTATTTATTATCCCATACGTCACTAGCTCATTGACTCTTGCTAATTACATGAAAGAAAACATAATTTATGTAAGAACTTACCTGATAAATTCATTTCTTTCATATTAGCAAGAGTCCATGAGGCCCACCCTTTTTTGTGGTGGTTATGATTTTTTTGTATAAAGCACAATTATTCCAATTCCTTTTTTTTTTTTTATGCTTTCGCTCCTTTCTTATCACCCCACTTTTTGGCTGTTCGTTAAACTGAATTGTGGGTGTGGTGAGGGGTGTATTTATAGGCATTTTAAGGTTTGGGAAACTTTGCCCCTCCTGGTAGGAATGTATATCCCATACGTCACTAGCTCGTGGACTCTTGCTAATATGAAAGAAATGAATTTATCAGGTAAGTTCTTACATAAATTATGTTTTTTAAAGACCCTTTGAATAGGAAACTTGAATCCTTTCATAGAATGGCTTTTCTGCATGCAGGTTTTCAGACCAGATATTGCTGATGTTTCTGCTGCTGTCTCCATTTGGTTAGATAGCCCACTCCTGCTTCCAAGTCTTTTATGAAGGTGTAGCCCCCTTAATCCAGATTTTCTGTTAGGAGGCAGGTTAAGTCTCTTTCAGAAGGCATGGGTTGGAATGTGTCGGATTCTTGGACTCTGAATAATTTCCGAAGGTTATTGGATAGGTTTCAGGGTAACACCTTCCAGAGGAAGGTTTCTTTTGTCAAATGTTACGAAAAACCCTTTAAAAGCTCAGGCTTTTCTTCATTAAGTTCTGGATCTGGAATCCATGGGTGTGATAATGTCTGTTCCTCTGCTAGAACAGGGAAAGGGATTTTATTCAAATGTTTTTGTTGTTCACAAGAAAGTGGGAACTTACAGACCTGTTAGATCTAAAATCTTTGAACAAGTTTGTCAGAGTCCCAACATTCAAGATGGAGATTATTCTGTCCATTCTGCCTTTCATTCACCAAGGACAATTTATGTCCACAATAGATTTAAAGGATGCTTACCTCCATATTCCAATTCACAAAGATCATTTTTGGTTTCTAATGTTTACTAATCTAGACAAGCATTTTCAGTTTGTTGCTCTTCTGTTTGGTCTGGCTACATCTCCAAGGATCTTTACAAAGGTTTTGGGGGCTCTGTTATTGGTCATCAGAAGCCAGGGAATAGTTGTTTCCTTAACTGGACGATATCTTGGTACTTATCTTCTCATTTAGCGGAATCTCACACCAACAGACTGTTTTTTCTTCAACATCATGCTTGGAGGATCAGTGTGTTAAAGAGTACTGTACTTTGGTTCCTCAGACAAGGGTTTCTTTTCTGGGGTTCAAGATAGACTTAGTCTCCATGAGATTGTCTCTAACAGATCAAAGAAGACTGAAATTGGTTGCAGCCTATCAAAATCTTCAATCTCTCCAGTTTCCCACTGTCGCTCTTTGTATAGAGGTTCTAGGTCTTATGATTGCAGCATTTGATGCTATTCAATTTGCTTGTTTTCATATGAGACCACTTCAGCTTTTTATGCTTCAACAGTGGTACGGGGATTATGTTCTGTTGTGTCAGAACATTTTTCTAGATTTCAAGACAAGACAGTCTCTGTCTTGGTAGCTGGATCTCCAGCTTATTTTTTTTTTTTTTTTGGGGGGGGGGCTTCTTTTGTTTGTCCGATTTGGTCTGTGATCACTAGAGATGCAAGTCTTTCAGGATGGGGAGCTGTCTGTGACTGCATAGGGAGTTTGGGCTCCTTGGGAGGCAAGATTGCCTTTAAACATTATAGAACAATTTTCAGAGCTCTTTAAGCTTTGGCCCCTTTTTAAAGGAAAATCTTTTCTCTGGTTTCATTCAGACAGTTTCGCAGCTGTGGCTTATGTCAACCAATGACTAACAAGGGGATACTCACAGTCCTTTAGCCATGATGGAATGCTCTCTTGTGAGCTGAGGCCAATTGCTGTCTAATTTCAGCAATCCACATCCCAGGGTTATTCAGCCAGGAAGCAGATTTTCTCAGTCTTCAATTTCTTCATACAGTAAATGGTCTCTTCATCTGGAAGTGTTCAATCAGATTGTAGATCTTTGGGGTCTCCCGGAAGTAGACTTGATGGCCTCTCAGTTAAACAACAAACTTCCTAGATATTATGCAAGGAAAAGGGATCCTCAGGCAGAGTTTGTGGATACTGTGATAGTTCCGTTGTCTTTTCGGCATCTGGTGCTTCTTCCTAGAGTTGTTTTCAAGATCAGGCAGGAGAATTTGTCAGTTATTCTAATTGCTCCAGCTTGGCCCACAGGGTTTGATTTGTGTATCTAGTTTAAATGTCCAGTTGCCCTGCTTGGCCTCTAAAGCAGCAGTTCCCAACCTTTTTTTTCTCTCCTATACCCCTTGATTAGGCTTTTAATGTATAAGTACCCCCTCTCCTCATTACTCCCACTCATCCCTCAAAAAAATTTTTTTTTTTTTTTTTAAATAAACCTAATGACTGCTTTGAAGTACTTGCAGGTGACGAATCAGCAGGTTGAATTTCAATGCTAACTGCAGCTCTCTTAAGAGTTCATTTTCAACCACTTATCTATTTTGGGGCACACAGTCAATTAAATCAATAGAAAAAAATTTTTTATGTAAGAACTTACCCGATAAATTAATTTCTTTCATATTGGCAAGAGACCATGAGCTAGTGACGTATGAGATATACAATCCTACCAGGAGGGGCAAAGTTTCCCAAACCTCAAAATGCCTATAAATACACCCCTCACCACACCCACAATTCGGTTTAACGAATAGCCAAGCAGTGGGGTGATAAAAAAAAGGAGTAGAAAGCATCAACAAAAGAAATTTGGAAATAATTGTGCTTTATAAAAATCATAACCACCATAAAAAGGGTGGGCCTCATGGACTCTTGCCAATATGAAATAAATGAATTTATCAGGTAAGTTCTTACATAAATTATGTTTTCTTTCATGTAATTGGCAAGAATCCATGAGCTAGTGATGTATGGGATATCAATACCCAAGATGTGGAACTCCACGCAAGAGTCACTAGAGAGGGAGGGATAAAAATAAAAACAGCCACTTTCTGCTGAAAAAATTAATCCACAACCCCAAAAAAAAAAGTTTATTCTCATAAATGAAAGAAAAAAACTTAAATCAAAAGCAGAAGAATCAAACTGAAACAGCTGCCTGAAGAACTTTTCTACCAAAAACTGCTTCTGAAGATGCAAATACATCAAAATGGTAGAATTTAGTACATGTATGCAAAGAGGACCAAGTTGCCGCTTTGCAAATCTGATCAACTGAAGCTTCATTCTTAAAAGCCCACGAAGTGGAGACTGATCTAGTAGAATGAGCTGTAATTCTCTGAGGCGGGGCCTGACCCGATTCCAAATAAGCTTGATGAATTAAAAGTTTCAACCAAGAAGCCAAGGAAATAGCAGAAGCCTTCTGACCTTTCCTAGGACCAGAAAATAAAACAAATAGACTGGAAGTCTTCCTGAAATCTTTAGTAGCTGTCACATAATATTTCAAAGCTCTTACCACATCCAAAGAATGTAAAGATCTCTCCAAAGAATTCTTAGGATTAGGACACAAGGTAGGGAGATGGCCAAAAGGAACAACACTTTCCAAGAAAGTAGTTTAATGTCCAAAGAATGCATAGGCTCAAATGGAGGAGCCTGTAAAGCTTTCAGAACCAAATTAAGACTCCAAGGAGGAGAAATTGATTTAATGACCGGTTTAATACGAACTAAAGCCTGTACAAAACAGTGAATATCAGGAAGTTTAGCAATCTTTCTGTGAAATAAAACAGAAAGAGCAGAGATTTATCCCTTCAAGGAACTTGCAGACAAACCCTTATCCAAACCATCCTGAAGAAACTGTAAAATTCTAGGAATTCTAAAAGAATGCCAAGAGAATTTATGAGAAGAACACCATGAAATGTAAGTCTTCCAAACTCGATAATAAATCTTTCTAGAGACAGATTTACGAGCTTGTAACATAGAATTAATCACTGACACAGAGAAACCTCTATGACTTAGTACAAAGCATTCAATTTCCATACCTTCAAATTTAATGATTTGAGATCCTGATGGAAAAACAGACCTTGAGACAGTAGGTCCGGCCTTAACGGAAGTGGCCAAGGCTGGCAACTGGACATCCGAACCAGATCCGCATACCAAAACCTGTGTGGCCATGCTGGAGCCACCAGAAACACAAATGATTGTTCCATGATGATTTTGGAGATCACTCTTGGAAGGAGAACTAAAGGCGGGAAAATGTAAGCAGGATGATAACACAGAGGAAGTGTCAGCGCATCCACTTCTTCCACCTGAATATCCCTGGACCTGGGCAGGTATCTGGGAAGTTTCTTGTTTAGATGAGAGGCCATGAGATCTATCTCTGGAAGATCCCACATCTGAACAATCTGAGAAAACACATCTGGATGGAGCGACCACTCCCCTGTATGTAAAGTCTGACGGCTGAGATAATCCGCCTCCCAATTGTCTACACCTGGGATATGCACCGCAGAGATTAGACAGGATCTGGATTCCGCCCAAGCAAGTATCCGAGATACTTCTTTCATAGCTTGGGGACTGTGAGTCCCACCCTGATGATTGACATATGCCACTGTTGTGATAGTGTCTGTCTGAAAACAAATGAACGGTTCTCTCTTTAACAGAGGCCAAAACTGAAGAGCTCTGAGAATTGCACGGAGTTCTAAAATATTTATTGGTAATCTCGCCTCTTGAGATTTCCAAACCCCTTGTGCTGTCAGAGATCCCCAACCTGAAAGACTTGCATCTGTTGTGATCACAGTCCAGATTGGCCGAACAAAAGAAGCCCCTTGAACTAAACGATGGTGATCTATCCACCATGTCAGAGATTGTCGTACATTGGGATTTAAGGATATTGTGATATCTTCGTATAAGCCCTGCACCATTGGTTCAGCATACAAAGATGAAGAGGTCTCATGTGAAAACGAGCAAAGGGGATCGCGTCCGATGCTGCAGTCATGAGACCTAAAACTTCCATGCACACAGCCACTGAAGGGAATGACTGAGACTGAAGGTGCCGGCAGGCTGCAACCAATTTTAAACCTCTCTTGTCTGTTAGAGACAGAGTCATGGACACTGAATCTATGTGGAAACCTAAAAAGTTGACCCTTGTCTGAGGAATCAAACTTTTTGGTAAATTGATCCTCCAACCATGTTTCCGAAGAAACAACACTAGTTGATTTGTGTGAGATTCTGCAGAACGTAAAGACTGAGCTAGTACCAAGATATCGTCCAAATAAGGAAACACTGCAATACCCTGTTCTCTGATTACAGAGAGTAGGGCACCTAGAACCTTTGAAAAGATTTTTGGAGGTGTTGCTAGGCCAAATGGAAGAGCAACAAATTGGTAATGCTGGTCTAGAAAAGAGAATCTCAGAAACTGATAATGTTCTGGATGAATCGGAATATGAAGGTATGCATCCTGCAAGTCTATTGTGGACATATAATATCCTCGCTGAACAAAAGGCAGAATAGTCCTTATAGTCACCATCTTGAAAGTTGGTACTCTTACATAACGATTCAAAATTTTCAGATCCAGAACTGGTCTGAATGAATTTTCCTTCTTTGGGACAATGAATAGATTTGACTAAAACCCCAGACCTTGTTCCTGAAAAGGAACTGGCATGATTACCCCTGAAGACTCCAGGTCTGAAACACACTTCAGGAAAGCCTGAGATTTTACTGGATTTGCTGGGATACGTGAGAGAATAAATCTTCTGACAGGAGGTCTTACTCTGAATCCTATTCGATATTCTTGAGAGACAATGCTCTGAATCCATTGATTTTGGACAGAATTTATCCAAATATCCTTGAAAAACCTTAATCTGCCCCCTACTAGCTGAGCTGGTATGAGGGCCGCACCTTCATGTGGACTTAGGGGCTGACTTTGGTTTCTTAAATGACTTTGATTTATTCCAATTTTAGGAAGGCTTCCAATTGGAAACAGATTCCTTGGGGGAAGGATTGAGTTTTTGTTCCTTATTTTGACGAAAGTTAGAAGCTTTAGATTTGCCCTTAGGTTTTTTTATCCTGAGGCAGAAAAACTCCCTTTCCCCCAGTGACAGTTGAAATAATAGAATCCAACTGAGAACCAAATAAATTATTACCTTGGAAAGAAAGAGATAGTAATCTAGATTTAGATATATCAGCATTCCAAGATTTAAGCCACAAAGCTCTTCTAGCTAATATAGCTAAAGACATGGATCTAACATCAATTTTGATAATATCAAAAATTGCATCACAAATAAAATGATTAGCATATTGCAGTAAGCGAATAATACTTGATATGTCAGAATCCAATTCTTGTTGCGCTAAATACTCCAACCAGAAAGTTGATGCAGCCGCAACATCAGCCAAAGAAATTGCAGGTCTGAGAAGATGACCTGAATATAAATAGACCTTCCTTAGATAAGATTCAAGCTTCCTATTTAAAGGATCCTTAAAAGAAGTACTATCTTCCATAGGAATAGTGGTACGTTTAGCAAGAGTAGAAATAGTCCCATCAACTTTGGGGATTTTTTCCCAAAACTCTATAGAATTTGCTGGTAAAGGATACAATTTTTTAAACCTTGAAGAAGGAATAAAAGAAGTACCTGGCTTATTCCATTCCTTAGAAATCATATCAGAAATAGCCTCAGGAAAAGGAAAAAACCCTGTAGAAACCACAGGAGGTTTAAAACAGCATTTAAACGTTTATTAGACTGAATGTCAAAAGGACTGGTTACCTCAATATCCAAAGTAATTAACACTTCTTTAAATAAAGAACGCATATACTATATTTTAAATAAATAAGTAGATTTGTCAGTATCAATGTCTGAGGAAGGATCTTTTGCATCAGATAGATCCTCATCAAAAGAGGATAAATTATTATGTTGTTGGTCATTTGGAATTTCATCAACTGAATGAGAAGTTTTAAAAGACCTTTTACGTTTATTAGAAGGAGGAAATGCAGACAAAGCCTTCTGGATAGAATCAGAAACAAATTCTTTAAAATTCATAGGTATATCATGTGCATTAGAAGTTGAAGGAACTGCAACTGGCAATTTACTATTACTGATGGACACACTATCTGCATGTAAAAGTTTATCATGACAACTATTACAAATGACATTCGGCGAAATACTTTCCACAATCTTACAACAAACGCACTTAGCTTTGGTAGAACCGATGTCAGGCAGCAATGTTCCAGCAGAAACTTCTGAGGCAGGATTAGATTGAGACATCTTGCAAAATGTAAAAGAAAAAACAACATATAAAGCAAAATTATCAATTTCCTTATATAACAGTTTCAGGAATGGGAAAAAAATGCAAATAGCATAGCCCTCTGATAGAGAAAAAGGCAAGAGGCAAACATCAATGAGGTATTAAAATAATGAAAAAGTTTGGCGCCAAGTATGACACACAACGTAACTGAAAACCGGAAATGACACACTCACGTCATTAATGACGCAACCGTGTGTAAGGCTTCGGCGTCAACTATTACGCCGGAAATGACGAAGTTGCGTCAGACGTATTTTTCGCGCCAAAAATATTCTCGCGCCAAGAATGACACAATAAAATTTAGCATTTGGTGCACCCGCTGGCCTAATACCGCACGCAATTTGCAAGAAGTAGTCAATTGAAAAAGACTAAACCCCAGGTAGGAAAAAAAATTTCTTAAAAAAATGTTTATATTCCCCAAATATGAAACTGATAGTCTGCAGAAGGAAATACATGAACCTGACTCATGGCAAATATAAGTACAATACATATATTTAGAACTTTATATAAATGCATAAGGTGCCAAACCATAGCTGAGGTGTCTTTAATAAAAAACATACTTGCCAAAAGAAACCCATCCACATATAGCAGATAGCCAAACCAGTACAGAAACAGTTATCAGTAGAGGTAATGTTAAATTGAGAGTATATCGTCAATTTGAAAAGGGAGGTAGGAGATGAAACTCTACGACCGATAACAGAGAACCTATGAAATAGACCCCCATTAGGGAAATCATCGTATTCAATAAGTGATACTCCCTTCACGTCCCTCTGACATTCGCTGTACTCTGAGAGGAATCGGGCTTCAACAATGCTGAGAAGTGCATATCAACGTAGAAATCTTAGCACAAACTTACTTCACCACCTCTATAGGAGGCAAAGTTTGTAAAACTGAATTTTGGGTGTAGTTAGGGGTGTATTTATAGGCATTTTGAGGTTTGGGAAACTTTGCCCCTCCTGGTAGGATTGTATATCCCATACGTCACTAGATCATGGACTCTTGCCAATTACATGAAAGAAATAGCTAAACACTTAAAATTAAACACTCATAAAATAAGAACGATCTAGGCGGGCAAGGCCTAGTAATTCACGTTCAAAAGTAGTTAGTCCCAAAGCATGTGTACCAAGCTCAAAGTGGAATAGGATCATTGTCTTTGTATCTGCAAGAGGAACTGAAGTATATTCCAAAATTGGTCGTGGGTGATCCTTTCAGTGAGGAGATCGCATGGTGGGCTATGTCACAGTTATGCAGGGGATAGTGTCAGAGGCTACGTTCAGGTGTTGAGTGCATTGTAAAGGTAAACTCATAGGAGCTGCGAGTAAATACTTGGTCCCAGGACTGTCTCCGTCAGTAAACTCCGCTTCCTCTCTTCCGCACTTCCTTATCACCTGACTCCAAAAGCCCCAATGAGTCAATCCGGTCCAAACCACATGTGCCAGACTGGCTCCTACATCACCTCTAGCCCAAAACACACCAGTAGCCGATCAGTGTCTAAATCAAGGCAAAAAACTTCCAGAAAGAAGTTAATATCCACCAAAAGGAGAAAACCTGCAAAATCCTCAAGATCAATGTAAAGGTTACAAGGAGGAAAAAATTGAAAATGACATGCTTAATTCCAGGCCAGACTAGAGCTGAACCAAGAATGCTAGAAAGATTAGCAATCTTCTTACAGAACAGAACACGAAAAAGAAACTCAGAAACTGGACGAATAGTTCAAAGACAAAGAGTATATCTGATTCTATATCCAGCCATCAAGTTGAGAGAACAAGAATCCTAATAGAAAAAAGGGACATAAATAGAAGGTCTGGATGCAAAAAGAAGCAGCCAAGGAAAGAAACTGGACATCAGATCCAGACCTGTAAAACAAATACTGCAGGAACAAGTTGGAGTAAACAAAACAAAGCTCTAACTACCAAATCCTCATAATCACCCTGGGGAAAAAATAGAGTTAGAAAGTGTCAGGGTGCCAGGAATCAGACTGAGACGAGAAGTGCAAAAATAATCACACCTTTATTAATAGCAAAAAATGATAAAAATCCACAAGTCAAATAACAAGCCAGGAGTCAAAACCAGAGCTGGTAGTCAGACGAGCCGAGTCAGGAGCCAAAGCGAATAGTCAGACGAGCCAGAATCAGGAACAAGGAAAACAGCAGAGTCAGGAATCAGGAAGGACATCACGCAGCCAGGTAATACACAGGAACTCTCAAAAACAGGTTTGAGACAACGCAAAGGCAAAGCATAATGAACAGAGGCCCTTTAAATAATAAGTGATGACATCACAATTCTGAGACTGCATCCTGTCTCACATGGATGATGCACACCAGTCTGGCCATAAAAGGAACTGCAGGAAATGAGCAGCATCCCCTACAATGCACCATAGTCAGGAACAGAGGTGAGTAAAATGGCTGCCAGCAGCACATGGCAAACACAACAGGGAGAGAACCCTGACAGTACCCTCCCCTCAACGACCCCTCCCCCACGGGAGGACACAAGGCTTATTGGGGAAACGGGCATGGAAGGCACGGAGAAGGGCGGGAGCATGAACATCAGAGGAGGGAACCCAAGAACGCTCCTCCGGATCATAGCCCCTCCAGTGAACCAAATACTGTACATGGCCCCTGGACATACAAGAGTCAATAATGCTGCTGACCTCATACTCCTTATGGTTGTCAACAAAGATAGGATGGGGACGAGGCAACACAGTGGTAAACCGATTACAAACCAATGGTTTCAAGAGGGAGACATGAAAAACATTGGAGATGCCCTTAGCAGGAGAAAGGTCAAGAGCGTAGGCCACATGATTAACCCGTCGGAGTATTCGAAAAGGACCAACATAATGGGGAGCTAATTTATTGGAAGGCACACGAAGGTTCAAGTTGCGAGAGGACAGCCAAACTCTCTCACCAACCTGGTAGGAAGGTGCGGGCAGACGCCTACCATCAGCCTGGAACTTTTGGCGCTGCATAGAACGATGAAGGCAATCCTGAATCTGCACCGACGTGGAACGAAGTTGCCGGAGATGCTCATCCAAAGCCGGAATACCCTGAGACATGAATGAATCGAGCAACAAGGATGGTTGAAACCCATAATTCGCCATGAACGGGGATAACTTGGAGGAAGCATTAATAGCACTATTACGAGCAAACTCTGCCCAAGGTAACAGTTCAGACCAATTATTGTGGTGATCTGAGACATAGCAATGGAGGAACTGTTCCAGAGCTTGATTAGACCGTTCCGCAGCCCCATTGGTTTGAGGGTGATATGCCGAGGAGAAGGAAAGCTGAATCCTCATTTGAGCACAAAAGGAACGCCAAAATCTGGAGACAAACTGGCTACCCCAGTCCGACACTATCTCCTTGGGTAACCCATGTAAACGGAAGACCTCCTGGGCAAAAATTTAAGCAAGCTCCTGAGCGGTAGGCAACTTCATCAAGCGAATGCAATGTGACATTTTAGAAAAACGGCCAACCACCATAAGGATAACAGTATTGCCATTGGAAACAGGGAGCTTGACAATGAAGTCCATGGAAAGATGTGTCCAAGGACGCTCACCATTAGCAATATGTCATATGACAGCAGGAGCGAGCTGCACTTAGTGTTATGGCACGGTCAGGCCCGGGCTGTGACTATACAGCTGGCCCGATGCGCTGTGGAATAAAAACAGACCCGCTCAGCAGAGTACAGAGAGCGGGTCTTAGAAACTGTCATATTTATAAAAAAATTCAAAGGCAATATTAAGTTTTATAACGATACCACTAATATGATGTTATATAATTCTGCACTATGTGCAGAATTATATAACATTTTTTAGCTTTACTGACACTTTAAGTGCCAAAATTATGGCCAGTAATTCCCTATCGCCATTTTCATAATTGCACACCGCTGGAGAAAAATTCTTAGAGAAGAAACCACACGGATGCAAGAAACCATCAGGCGTAGGACGTTGAGACAAGAGGGCACCTACTCCAGTCTCGGACGCATCGACCTCAAGAACAAAAGGCAGGACAGGGTTAGGATGAGCCAGAACTGGAGTGGCAGCAAAGTCATTCTTAAGACTATCAAAGGCCTTAATGGAGTGGATCATTCTCTTTGCGGGTCATGTCTGTGATAGGTTTGACCAAGGAAGAAAAGTTTTTAATAAACTTTCTATAGTAATTGGCGAACCCTAAAAAACGTTGAATAGACCGAAGACCAACTGGGCGAGGCCACTGCAGATAACTTGTCAGGATCCATGGAGAACCCTGCAACGGAGATAACATAACCTAGGAAGGTTACTTGAGTCTGATGGAACTCGCATTTCTCAAGTTTACAAAACAGGCCGTTCTTGTGTAGTCTCTGAAGAACCTGTGTAACATCAGAACGATGAGCCTCAAGTGTGGGTGAGTATATGAGGATGTCGTCTAAGTACACCACAACACACTGTTGCAACATATCTCATAGGACATCATTAATAAATTCCTGAAAAACAGCAGGAGCATTACACAGGCCAAAGGGCATTACAAGATGCTCATAATGCCCGCTCCTGGTGTTAAATGCCATTTTCCATTCGTGGCCCTTCTTAATCCTAACGAGATTGTACGCTCCACTCAAATCAAGTTTAGTAAAGACAGTAGCTCCCTTGAGGCGGTCAAAGAGTTCCGTAATAAGCGGAATAGGGTAAGCATTCTTAATGGTAAGACGATTAAGACCCCTATAATCGATACATGGTCTTAACTCGCCACCCTTTTTCTTCACAAAGAAGAAGCCAGCCCCTGCAGGACAGCAGGATTTGCGGATGATCCCCCGCGACAAAGCATCGGCAACATACTCCTCCATAGCACAATTATCTGCAACAGACAGAGGGTACCCCGAGGAGGAATGGCTCCGGGTTGCAGGTCTATGGCACAATCGTAAGACCGGTGAGGAGGCAACATACCGGCACACACCTTGTCAAACACGTCTAGGAACTCTTGGTACTCCTCTGGCATTTGAGATACTGAATAAGTGCCCAAGACTTTAACTGGTTTCCGAAGACAAGTGGAAATACATTGAGGGGACCACGACAAAATTTCGGACCTGCGCCAGTCGAGACTGGGATTGTGCTTTTGGAGCCAGGGTTAACCCAGAACAACCGGAAAATGCAGAGAGTTTATCACTTGGAGCTGGAGGGTTTCAAAATAGAGAGCCCCAACAGCCATGGACAACAGAGCAGTTTTGTGAGTAACGAGTGCGGGCTGAAGGGGCCTGCCATCAATGGCCTCAATAGCAAGTGGAACGGACTGAGGCAAAACAGGAATGGAGTGCTTTGATACAAAAGCACTGTCAATGAAATAGCCCGCAGCACCGGAGTCAACAAGAGCCTGAGTGACTATGGAGGAGTCCACCCAGGAAAGGACAACCGTGATCAAAGGTTTCTCCTTAAGCGGTTCCGGGGGCGAGGATAAACCACCCAAGGTCTGCCCCCGACAGGACCTTAGGTGTGAGCGTTTCCCGGCCGTGTAGGACAAGACTTCAAAAGGTGACCCTGTAACCCACAATAGAGGCAGAGCCCCTCCTTCCTCCTAAATGCCCTCTCCGCCACAGAGAGACGCGTAAATCCCAACTGCATCGGCTCAGCAGTACCTGATGACTCGGAACCAGGAGGCATGGTAGGAGAGTGAGGCATGGGTGGGAACGAACACGTAGGAGACAACGGAACAGGAGGCTTCCGCAAGCGCTCCTTGAAAGAGGCCCTCTCTCTGAGTCTGATGTCAATTAGGATAAAAAAAGACACCAATGCCTCAAGATCCTCTGGTAAATCTCTGGCAGCAACTTTGTCTTTAATCGCATCAGAGAGCCCATGAAAGAAGGCTGCAACAAGGGCTTCATTGTTCCAACCTACCTCTGCGGCAAGCGTACGGAACTCAATAGCATACTGAGCAACAGTACCTTGCAGAATGGACATGAGTCGTTTAGCAGCAGAGGAGGAGCGAGCCGGAACATCAAATACCCTTCGAAAGGAGGCCACAAATTCAGGGTAATTTGAAATCACAGGTTTATTAGTCTCCCACAAGGGATTGGCCCAGGCAAGAGCTGTGTCAGAGAGTAACGAGATGAGAAATCCCACCTTAGCTCTGTCAGAGGGAAACGCCTGAGGTAACATCTCAAAGTAAATGCCCACCTGGTTTAAAAACCCTCTGCACTGAATAAGATCGCCTCCATATTTCTGAGGTAGAGGTGCAGAACTGGACGTGCTCCTGGAAGGACTAGGTGCAGCAGCGGAAACAGGAGCAGCCATAACTTGCGGGACACTTTGGTCCAAATGTGCAGTGCGAGTCAGCAGGGTTTGTAGGGCTAGTGCAAATTGATCCAAGCGGTGATCCTGTTCATCCATCCTGGAAATGATGGCAGGTAAAGGTGGATTATTAGCACCATCAGGATTCATGGCCTTTGCGTAATGTCAGGGTGCCAGGAATCAGACTGAGATGAGAAGTGCAAAAATAATCACACCTTTATTAATAGCAAAAAATAATAAAAAGTCCAAAAGTCAAATAACAAGCAAGGAGTCAAAACCAGAGCTGGTAGTCAAACGAGCCGAGTCAGGAGCCAAAGCAAATAGTCAGACGAGCCAGAATCAGGAACAAGGAAAACAGCAGAGTCAGGAACAAGCCAGGGATCAGGAACCAGGAAGGATGTCAGGCAGCCAGGTAATACACATGAACTCTCACAAACAGGATTGAGACAACGCAAAGGCAAAGCATACTGAACAGAGACCCTTTAAATAATAAGTGATGACATCACAATTCTGAGACTCCATCCTGTCTCACATGGATGATGCACACCAGTCTGGCCATAAAAGGAACTGCAGGAAATGAGCAGCATCCCCCACAATGCACCATAGTCAGGAAGAGAGGTGAGTAAAATGGCTGCCAGCAGCACATGGCAAACACAACAGGGAGAAACCCCTGACAGAAAGAGGAAGAAAAAATATTGTCTAACCAATATAACCACTAAACTTCCAGAGCCCCCACACACATAGTTCAAAGATCCCTGGACCTACACAGTACCTGGGAAAAGCAAGATTGAAGTAATCAGAAATATTTTTGAGCAATCTAACAGTTTGATAGAACATAACTAAATGAAAAGACCACTCTTCCAGGCAGAAACTGTAGACTAAAAAAAACCTTCCCAGTTATTCAGTCCTAAAATAAGAACAAATTCCTTCCCAGATAAGAAATTAAAATATTATCCTCATAAGTAGGGAAATGCAAATTCCACCCTAGCGATAGACATAAGTTTCAGATGTAACATAGTCCAATCTGAAAACAGAGAAAATATTCTCTGCAAAAGAGGCCAACCCTGAAAGGCCCTGAATAATGCATGTAATTAAAATAAAAGGCAATGGGGGGGGGGGGGGCTAACCGCCGTGCTGTGCAGACGCCTCGATGTTAAGCTCCTGACTTTAGGCTACTAAATACCTGAATATAGGCCTGTTTTTTTTTTTTGCTTGTTTTTTTCATTTCAAACTTGTCCCGATTTATTGTGGGAATTACCTAGACACCCTACACTGCCCTATATTTAAACTAGAGGACCTAGTGCTGTCTTTCGGGGTGACTTAGAAATTTGAGTATGCAACTGCCTAACAGCCCTACTAACCTGTGGCGCCGACATCCACCGGTACTCGCTGGTGCTATAGCTCTGGAGGGTCGGGGATCCGCTCCGGAGTTGCTGACAACATATCAGTGAAGAAGTGAGAGCTAAGCGGTCTAGAGGGCTGAGTGCTAGAGTAGCGCCCGTGACAGGGAGGGCCTGTGGCACTGCAGGGCTGAATGGACCGGGTAGGCAGCCTGGGCTAGTGGATACTTTGTGGTCCAGGTGGTTTGAGAGACACACAGTAGCCACTACATCAAAAACAGCTGCTGGAGGAGGTGAAGAGGAGAGAGGCGCGAATGGCAGCCATCTTGTTTCTGCAGCCCTGAAAGATCTCCCGTAGCTACCGAACTCCTGGCTGCACGACTATATCATCCACGAGTATATCCACGTGTGCATAGTCCGACCATGACCAGGTCATAATAGACCTAAATTCTGAACACACTACTAGATCCAGACCCTCTTGGAGGTTGCCCCACCACCTCTTATCAGATATCCCCTTTAGAGAGGAACTAAGTAAGGATTTCAAATTTACTTTGCACATTTATGATTCCCCTGAGGTCCGGGATGATGTGATTTGGGGGGCATTTAAAGCCACTACTCATGGACTATTTATACGCAAACAGGCCCATCTGAGGAAGCAGGCAGCCCTCATCCTGTCTCAGGCACACTGTAGACTATGATATTTTGAACTCCAAAGGCGCACCTCTGACACCACAGACTATAGTCAGGAGGTCAAGGACCTTAGATGGCACATATGCCAACTGGAATTCAAAAAGACCCAAACCAACCTTCTTAAACTAAAACAGCTTATTTACTTGAAGTGTAACACAGCACACACCTTACTTGCCAACAAACTAGGGCAGCGAACAGGCACATCCCGTATCCATGAACTCAAGAAGGGCACACAGACATTCAGACTCCCCTCCTCAATTGGCCAGCAGTTTTGCGAGTACTATTCCAATCTTTACAACATTCAGGACAGGGGGGCGTTTAGGGCGGCTCCATCAGAAGCTATAGTCCCATTTCTGCGCTCTTTAAAACTCGCTACCCTAGATGAGGCCCAAATCGAAATCATAGACGTCCCCATCACATCCCAGGAGGTCAAACAGGTAATCAAAAACCTGAAACTTCTTAAATCCCCTGGCCCTGACGGCTTCACTGCAGTCTTTTATAAGACATACTGTACCTACACGAGACTTCGCCCATCCTTACTAGATTCTTTAACTTAGCAATGGATGAAGGCAAATTCCGTAGTGAGTTCCTTGAGGCCTCCATCAATAAAATACCCAAACCTAACAAAGACCCATCCCTTTGTACTAATTACAGACCCATTTCACTCATCAATGTGGATGTTAAAATATACTCCAAAATACTGGCCAATAGGTTAGCGAGACTACTTCCAGTACTTATCAATCCAGACCAAGTAGGTTTTATCCCTGGTAGAGAGGGCCCAAACAACACCAGGAAGCTACTGAACATTCTCCTAGAGGCTAAGAGGCTGAATAAGCCCCTTGCTGTGCTCTCCCTCGATGCAGAGAAGGCGTTCGACTGGGTCCGTTGGGAGTATCTGTGGAAGGTCCTCAAAACCTTCCAATTTCCAACACGGATCATCCGGGCTGTGAGGGCCTTGTACTCTGCCCCCACGGCCTCGGTAAGGGGTTTAGGGTTCAGCTCTGTACCCTTCTCCATTTCCAACGGCACATGTCAGGGCTGCCCCCCTTACCCCCATTCTTTTTGCACTATCCATTGAACCCTTAGCTGCTGCCATCAGGGAAGATAGGGAAATTGGAGTCACGCTCCATGGTACGGTGCACAAGGTGGCCCTATTTGCCGATGACACCACAATCTTCTCCTCCAAACCCCTACAAACATTCCCCAAATTACTGTCCCTATTGTAGACCTTTAGCGCCCTTTCGTACTATAAATTAAACCACAATAAATCTGAACTATACACATATGGATTTGCCGAGGACATTCCCAAACGCCTACATGATAGATACAAATTTATAGCCAACGACACCCATATCTCTCCCACCTAAGAGTCCAACTATCCAACGAGCTGTCCCAAATGATAAATGACAACTACAAAACCCTGCTCTCTGAACTCCGGTCTTTGAACCGGAAGTGGAATTTCAAATCTATCTCTTGGCTGGGACGTATAGCCGCTCTTAAAATGAGCTACTTCCCCAAATTAACATAGTTTTTTAGATGCTTACCTATCAGGGTGCCTAGATCCCTTCTAGTACAGTTTCAGAGTGCGTGCACTAAGTATATTTGGCAGGCAAACCCCCCCGAATAGCCCATAAACTCTTACAGTATCCTAGAATGCATGGGGGGTGGCCTCCCCATCCATATCTAGATATTTTGAGGCAGCAATGCTCACACATATTTCTCAGTGGGGTGTAAAAGACTTGGATAGTAAATGGAGGAGCATTGAACAGGCTTCTCTGCCCTATGACCTTTCCGTGAGGGACCTGATATGGACTACCCCACACTGTAGGAGACATCTCGATGTGGTGAACCCGGTTATTCCAGAATGCCTGGCTGCCTGGGAACAGTTACGGCACTATAAACAAGTGGCCCCTCATCCATCCCCAATCACTACTATTACTGGCCTTCTTACTGGCCTGCCAGACTCACACCTAGTATCTTGGGCTAAACTGGGTATTTTGAAAGTTGCGGACCTATGGTCTACGGTCTCCCAAGGTGCCTTTGTTGCACTCAATCAAATTAGGAGTTATTCACTCATCCCACCATACCTGACATTTTAATATACTAGGGTAATTAGCTTTCTGTCCAACTGGGGTTTTAAACCCTCATCCTCTCTCCAGCTCACCATATGGGAAGCCAGATGGCAACAGGTGCTTTGGTTAGTCAAACCATTGTCCCTACACTATAATATGATGGAAGATGCGACACCAGTAGACAGGGCCCCACACATCCATAAATGGGAGCAGAAGTTTGATTTTTCAGTACCCACTAATGAATGGCATCATACACTTTTGCTCACGAAAAAAAGCACTACGCTGTGTCACTATCTACAAAACCTATATCAAACTCCTTATGCATTGGTACTATGTCCCAGCAAGGATAGCCGCACTCTTCCCCATGACCCCCCCCCCCCGACTTGTTGGAGAGACTGTGCACACATAGGAGACATGACCCTTATCTGTTGGAGTTGCCCTAAACTTAAGCCACTCTGGAACAGGTGCTTCAACACGCTAACAAACATGTGAATCACCCTTTCTCAGAACTTCGGAGGTGGCCTTATTTCATTTAGGCACATGTAAACTGCCCAGACACTACGGCATACTATGTAAATACTTATTCTCAGCCGTCAAACTTTCTATAGCCAGAGCATGGAAAAGAGTGAGTCCCCCCGCATGGTCGGATATTGTTACAACAATGGCATACATATACTCCATGGAAAAAAACATATATTACACTATGGGAAGGTCTAACTTTTTTTAATTAGTTTGGGCGTAAAGGAAGCGTAGCTTTGACACACTCTGGCTACCCAGCTCTGTGACTTTGGATAGCCTCTCTATGCCTGCTGGGAGTGCCTGTTGTCCCACACCAGTTCTCCCCACTTAGAAAACTATATCACTATATCTGTTATTTTGAATCTCTATTCTTGTATGCATATGAGACTTTGGAAATGTAGTACGCTTTGGTCGTACAGATGTTAAATTTATTTTCTGAAAAAACAATTTAAACTTATTTGAAGAAAAAAAAAAAGAGGTAACCTCACCTCTCGAGGAGACCATACTCCTAATGTCCTTCTGAGACCCCCAGATGTCCCTCTATCTGTAAGATTACAGATCAAGAGGCATGCACAAAAAGAGGCCCCTAGTATAAAGAGCTAATAGTTCAGCCACTAAGACAGAAACAGACTTGTTCTTAAATACACATTGAAGGGATAAATTAATTTATATCATGGTGGTAAGAGTCCACGATCCATTTACTGGTAACTTCCCTACCACTAGGAGGAGGCAAAGATTCCCAAAACCCAAATGCTCTATGTAAGCCCTCCCACCTCTATGGTAGTTATTCTGACGGATAGCCAAGACAAGAAAATGGTAGGAAAATAAAGAGCAAAAATATAGGATCTGGGGAAAAAGATGCGTCATAACATAAAAAAACATAAAAAAACAGGGTAGGGTTTTGTACTTATCAGGTAAGCATAAATTATGTTTTCTTTCATAAAGGTGGCAAGAGTTCACAGTCCATTACTCTTGGGAAACAAGGAGTAATAGATAGAAAACATATCTTTTCCCATAAATCCACAACCCTAAAATGAAAGTAGATATATACTATTGCTACAGCTCCCTGAATATTTTCAAGAGTTCTGAGTACCCTTTTGTCTGTGATAAGAACTCAGGGTATTACTTTTTTTTTTTTTTTTCTAAAATTAAGCCTGAAATTAAACAAATTTCTCCTCCTTTGAATCTGAATTTGGTGTTGAATTTTCTGAAGACTCCTCCATTTGCACCTATGCATAAGGGTTATTTAATTTATTTTTTGGAAAGTTTTGTTTCTTTTGGCTAGCTCTTCTGATAGAAGAGTGTCTGAGTTGTGATTCTGCTATCTTATCTTTCTTCTGGTTAAGGCAGTTTTGAGAACCAAGATTGACTTTTTGCTTAGGGTTGTGTCCACGGACAATATAAGTAGGGAAATTGCGGTCTCTTCTTCATGTTCCCAAGAATTCTTCAGAGAGGTTTCTCCATAACTTGGATGTTTTTAGAGCTTTGAAACATTATACTAATAAGTATTTCAGATGAACTTGTTTGTTAGTTAATTTTTCTGGCTCTAAACGAGAGCAGAAGGCTGCTGCCATTTCTTTAGCTTTGTGGTTGAAGCTTTTGATCCGAGGTGGGACAGCTTCCACTAAATGGATTACTGCCCATTCTACCATATCAGTTGCCACCTCTTCTAAGAATGAGGCTTCTGTTGATCAAATTTGCAAAGGTAGCTACTTGGTCTTCTACTTGGTCTTCTTTGCATACTTTTACTAAATTCTTCCATCTTGATCTTTTTGTTTCTTCTGAGGCAGCCTTTGGTAGGAAAGTCATTCAGGCTGTTGTCTCAGGTTAAACAAACAAACAGCCTCCGGGGCAGCGCTCAGACAGTCCTCCTCTGTATCACGTTCAGCGTATTGGTCTTCACGCTGCAATACCTGAAACACCCCCTCTCTCTCTTTGCCGAGCTCCAAACACTCTGTTCTAGTTAGTAGCGAAAGGCACAAGGACAACACCAAAAAATTATAGATATTAGCAGGTGCTGTAGGGAAAAATGCGGTCCACCCCTCCCTCAGGAAAAACACAGTCCAGCAACAGGAACGCACCATGCTAGTAATATAGGAAGATTAAAGAATGCCAAAGACAAAACAAGGACAATGGGTAACGGTAGTAAAAGAATCTCCATTTATTCCATCTTCTTATGAAAATAGTGACACACACTAAGTAACAAATAGCACAGAAACCAGTCAAACGCGTTTCATCAAAAAGACTGACTTTCTCAATGACCATAAATAAGCCCTGTGAAACACTGACACTTTATGTGAGCTAACAGCCCTCCTCCCTTACAGGATTGGACACACATAACCAATCTCTATAGGGTGAGCTATACACACCCCTTTCTTTTAAATACAAACAGTGTAGCACAGAATCCATGAAAGAAAATAAAAAATTGACATGGTAAATACATTCAAGCATAATTTGAAACATTTGAACAATAGTAGTGCACATGAAATAAAGTGCACATAAAAGACATTTGCCGAGAGCAAATAGAAATATCAAAAAGTGATGCCAAAAATAAATAAAATAAATGAAAATAACTTTGCATAACTGTGTGAGCAAACAGTAAGATGACTAAATGAAATCTATATATAATTAGAGCACATACGTGCCTCATCTCCTAAATTTAAATGTAAAAAAACAGAAACAAAAATGGTCAAGCTCTCTCAACGAAGAGTTTAACATCCCACTCTGAGTTAAGACCCTTTGGCATCCGGGTATCCAACTGAAAAATTAAAAATACCTCTCTTTGACTGAGAACCATGCCTCTATTACCCCCTCTAGGGTGTCTTGGAATCAGCTGGATACCCTGGAACGTCAAAGGGAACTATCCGAATCATGAAACCTCTTGAAGTGCAAGGATACCGGAGTACTGGACTCGGGGTCCTCAATGGAACGAAGGTGTTCCAGAAACCTACTTTTCAAGGCCCTAGTAGTTTGACCTACATAGTTCTTCTTGGACCCCATACATGTCAAGAGATAGATGACGTAACAGGAATTACAAGTTATGTGTTCCTGTATCTTAAAGCTCTTTTAGTTGAAACTGGAAATAAAGTCCCTACCAAAGGTAGCATAAGTGCAAGACTTGCATCTTTTGCTACCGCACTTAAAGAATCCAGGCTTAATTGTAAGCCAATTCTCCTTGACCTTTGTAGGCAACATTGAAGGCGACAGGATATTACCCAATGTTTTAGCTCTTTTAGGTATAAAAGTAACCCCTTTCCTAATGATCTCATTTAGGGCCTCGTCTGTTTTTAAAATGGGTAAAGCCCCCCGCAAATTCTACCATATTGTTCACTAAATGTAGTGATGAATTTGGGTCTGGCTGTGAAATCCTCTCTTGCAAGCCTACTAAGTCTTAGATATTCTTGTCTGTCCTCATTGTCCACTTCATTTTTGGCCTTTTCTAAGGATTCTCTACAATATCCTCTTTCGAAAAATCTATCAGTAAGTTCCCTAGAATGTTTCTGATAACTAGATTCGCTAGTTCAATTCCTTTTCACACGAATATATTTGCTTTTGGGAATAGCCTTAATAACGTGTTTAGGATGGCCGGACCTGGCATTCAAAATGGTGTTACCCGCAACTTCCTTGCGGAAAAGTTCCACTTCTATACAAGACTTCTCAGGGTTAAACAATAGTTTCATGTCCAAAAAGGACATAACTGTATCACTAAGTTCCTTTGTGAACTTTAAATTTAAACTATTGTCCTGTAAATACCCAAAGTAGTGTTGGATAAGTTCCTGTGGTCCCCTCCAGACAAGCAGCAGGTCATCAATATATCTACCATAAAAGTAGATGTAGTCTCTGAAGGGATTTGTGTCTCCACAGACGTGGAACAGCTCCCACCAACCCAAATATAGGTTGGCATAGGAGGGGGCAAACTTTGCCCCCATAGCTGTTCCACACCTTTAAAGGAAAAAATCCCTTTCAAAAAGAAAGAAATGTGGGTTAACAAATATCCAACAGAATGTCTGATAAAATTCTTCAAAGATTGAAGATCTAATACTGCACAATTAATCAATGAATCATTGTGCAGTATTAGATCTTCAATCCTTAGATACAGAGAATAAGAATTCTGATTTTCATATTGATCAAGGAATGATTGATACTAGCACTATGAAAAACAGTCAACGTTTTATCCCATGCAAGCTAGATCAAGTGCCATAGAAGTTTTCCAGAAAAAAGTGGAAATGAAATTGAGGGAATTGAGTAATGAGAAGTGCTCATTTGACCATAAGAGAAGTAATCTTAATCATGCATAATATTTAGCTCTGAAAGAATAAGAGACTTATAGTGATTTGGTTATATGCAACTCAGATAAGGGCGGTAAAGTTGTGGTCCTTGACAGGCTTGATTACTTAAAAGAGGCTAAGAGGCAAATTGTGCAGTATTAGCTCTTCAATCTTTAGATACAGATAATAAGAATTCTGATTTTGAGAATTTGAAGAATTTTATCAGAAGTTCTGTTGTATATTTGCTAACCTACAATTTCTTTCTTTTTGAAAGGGATTTATTTCATGTAATTAGCAAGAGTCCATGAGCTAGTGACATATGGGATATACATTCCTACCAGGAGGGGCAAAGTTTCCCAAACCTCAAAATGCCTATAAATACACCCCTCACCACACCCACAAATCAGTTTTACAAACTTTGCCTCCCGTGGAGGTGGTGAAGTAAGTTTGTGCTAGATTCTACGTTGATATGCGCTTCGCAGCAGGCTGGATCCCGGTTTTCCTCTCAGTGTGCAGTGAATGTCAGAGGGATGTGAAGAGAGTATTGCCTATTTGAATTCAATGGTCTCCTTCTACGGGATCTATTTCATAGGTTCTCTGTTATCGGTCGTAGCGATTCATCTCTTACCTCCCTTTTCAGATCGACGATATACTCTTATATACCATTACCTCTACTGATTCTTGTTTCAGTACTGGTTTGGCTTTCTACTACATGTAGATGAGTGTCCTGGGGTAAGTAAGCCTTATTTTCTGTGTGACACTCTAAGCTATGGTTGGGCACTTTTATATAAAGTTCTAAATATATGTGTTTAAACATTTATTTGCCTTGATTCAGGATTATCAATATTCCTTATTTCAGACAGTCAGTTTCATTATTTGGGATAATGCATATGAATAAAACATTTTTCTTACCTTAAAAATTGACTTTTTTCCCTGTGAGCTGTTAGGCTCGCGGGGGCTGAAAATGCTTCATTTTATTGCGTCATTCTTGGCGCAGACTTTTTTGGCGCAAAAAAATTCTTTGTCATTTCCGGCGTCATACTTGTCGCCGGAAGTTGTTCGTGTTCGCGTAATTTTTTTGACGTTTTGCGCCAAAAATGTCGGCGTCACCGGATGTGGCGTCATTCTTGGCGCCAAAAGCATTTTTGGCACCAATAATGTGGGCGGCTTTTTTTTTGCACCAAAAAATTGTGGGCGTCATTATTGTCTCCACCTTTTTTCTCACATTATTTAAGTCTCATTTTTCATTTGCTTCTGCTTGTTAGAGGCTTGTTCATTGGCATTTTTTTCCATTCCTGAAACTGCCTTTTAAGGAATTTGATAGATTTTGCTTTATATGTTGTTTTTTCTCTTACATATTGCAAGATGTCTCAGATTGACCCTGGATCAGAAGCTACTTCTGGAAAAGCACTGCCTGATGCTGGTTCTACCAAAGTTAAGTGTATCTGCTGTAAACTTGTGGTAACTGTCCCTCCAGCTGTAATTTGTGATGAATGTCATGATAAGCTTGCTAATGCAGATAGTATTTCCATTAGTAATATTCCATTACCTGTTGCTGTTCCATCAACATCTAATACTCAGAATGTTCCTATTAATATAAGAGATTTTGTTTCTAAATCTATTAGGAAGGCTATGTCTGTTATTCCTTCTTCCTGTAAACGTAAAAGGTCTTTTAAAACTTCACATTTTTCAGATGAATTTTTAAATGAACATCATCATTCTGATTTGTCGGTTTCTGATGATGATTTTTCTGGTTCAGAGGATTCTGTCTCAGATATTGACACTGATAAATCTTCATATTTATTTAAAATGGAATTTATTCGTTCTTTACTTAAAGAAGTTTTAATTGCATTAAAGATGGAGGAATCTAGTCCTCTTGATACTAAATCTACTAAGCGTTTAAATTCGGTTTTTAAACCTCCTACAGTTATTCCGGAAGTTTTTCCTGTCCCTGATGCTATTTCTGAAGTAATTTCTAGAGAATGGAATAATCTGGGTAATTCATTTACTCCTTCTAAAAGGTTTAAGAAATTGTATCCTGTGCCATCTGACAGATTAGAGTTTTGGGACAAAATCCCTAAAGTTGGTGGGGCCATCTCTACTCTCGCTAAACGTACTACTATTCCTACGGCAGATAGTACTTCCTTTAAGGATCCTTTAGATAGGAAAATTGATTCCTTTCTAAGGAAAGCTTATTTATGTTCAGGTAATCTTCTTAGGCCTGCTATTTCTTTGGCTGATGTTGCGGCAGCTTCCACTTTTTGGTTGGAGGCTTTGGCACAACAAGTGTCAGATCATAATACTCATAGCATTGTTAAACTTCTTCAACATGCTAATAACTTTATTTGTGATGCCATCTTTGATATCATTAGAGTTGATGTCAGGTATATGTCTTTAGCTATTTTAGCTAGAAGAGCTTTATGGCTTAAAACTTGGAATGCAGATATGTCTTCTAAGTCAACTTTGCTTTCCCTTTCTTTCCAAGGTAATAAATTGTTTGGTTCCCAGTTGGATTCTATTATTTCAACTGTTACTGGGGGAAAGGAACTTTTTTACCTCAGGATAAAAAATCTAAAGGTAAATATAGGGCTGCTAATCGTTTTCGTTCCCCTAAAGGAACAGTTTCTGTTTGGAAACCATCTCCAGTCTGGAATAAATCCAAGCCTTTCAGAAAGCAAAAGCCAGCTCCCAAGTCCACATGAAGGTGCGGCCCTCATTCCAGCACAGCTGGTAGGGGGCCGATTACGATTTTTCAAAGACATTTGGATCAATTCGATTCACAGTTTTTGGATTCAAAACATTGTTTCACAAGGGTACAGAATAGGTTTCAAGGTAAGGCCTCCTGCAAGAAGATTTTTTCTTTCTCGCATTCCAATTAACCCAGTGAAGGCTCAAGCATTTCTGAAATGTGTTTCAGATCTAGAGTTGGCTGGAGTAATTGTACCAGTTCCAGTTCTGGAACAGGGTCTGGGGTTTTACTCAAATCTATTCATTGTACCAAAGAAGGAGAATTCCTTCAGACCAGTTCTGGATCTAAAAATATTGAATCGTTATGTTAGGATACCAACATTCAAAATGGTAACTATAAGGACTATTCTGCCTTTTGTTCAGCAAGGGCATTATATGTCCACAATAGATTTACAGGACGCATATCTGCATATTCCGATTCATCCAGATTACTATCAGTTTCTGAGATTCTCTTTTCTAGACAAGCATTACTAGTTTGTGGCTCTGCTGTTCGGCCTAGCAACAGCTCCAAGGATTTTTTCAAAGGTTCTCTGTGCCCTTCTATCTGTAATCAGAGAACAGGGTATTGTGGTATTTCCTTATTTGGACGATATCTTGGTACTTGCTCAGTCTTCACATTTGGCAGAATCTCATACGAATCGACTTGTGTCATTTCTTCAAGAACATGGTTGGAGGATCAATTTACCAAAGAGTTCATTGATTCCTCAGACAAGGGTAACCTTTTTTGGTTTCCAAATAGATTCAGTGTCCATGACTTTGTCTCTGACGGACAAGAGACGTCTGAAATTGGTTTCAGCTTGTCGAAACCTTCAGTCTCAATCATTCCCTTCGGTAGCCTTATGCATGGAAATTCTAGGTCTTATGACTGCTGCATCGGACGCGATCCCCTTTGCTCGTTTTCACATGCGACCTCTTCAGCTTTGTATGCTGAACCAGTGGTGCAGGGATTATACAAAGATATCACAGTTAATATCTTTAAATCCATTGTACGACACTCTCTGACAGGTGGACAGATCACCATCGTTCAGTTCAAGGGGCTTCTTTTGTTCTTCCAATCTGGACTGTGATCTCAACAGATGCGAGTCTGACAGGTTGGGGAGCTGTATGGGGGTCTCTGACAGCGCAAGGGGTTTGGGAATCTCAGGAGGCGAGATTACCAATCAACATTTTGGAACTCTGTGAGATTTTCAGAGCTCTTCAGTCGTGGCCTCTTCTGAAGAGAGAATCGTTCATTTGTTTTCAGACGGACAATGTCACAACCGTGACATATGTCAATCATCAAGGGGGGACTCACAGTCCTCTGGCTATGAAAGAATTATCTCGGATACTTGCTTGGGAAGAATCCAGCTCCTGTCTAATTTCTGCGGTTCACATCCCAGGTATAGACAATTGGGAAGCGGATTATCTCACTCGCCAGACGTTACATCCGGGCGAATGGTCTCTTCACCCAGAGGTATTTCTTCAGATTGTTCAAATCTGGGGACTTCCAGAAATAGATCTGATGGCCTCTCATCTAAACAAGAAACTTCCCAGGTATCTGTCCAGATCCAGGGATCCTCAGGCGGAGGCAGTGGATGCATTGTCACTTCCTTGGAAGTATCATCCTGCCTATATCTTTCCGCCCCTAGTTCTTCCAAGAGTGATCTCCAAGATTCTAAAAGAGCGTTCGTTTGTTCTGCTGGTGGCTCCAGCATGGCCTCACAGGTTTTGGTATGCGGATCTTGTCCGGATGGCTACTTGCCAACCTTGGACTCTTCCATTAAGATCAGACCTTCTATCGCAAGGTCCTTTTTTCCATCAGGATCTCAAATCATTAAATTTGAAGGTATGGAGATTGAACGCATGATTCTCAGTCATAGAGGTTTCTCTGACTCCGTAATTAATACTATGTTACAGGCTCGAAAATCTGTGTCTAGGAAGATATATTATCGAGTCTGGAAGACTTACATTTCTTGGTGCTCTTCTCATCAATTTTCCTGGCATTCTTTTAGAATTCCTAGAATTTTACAATTTCTTCAGGATGGTCTGGATAAAGATTTGTCTGCAAGTTCTTTGAAAGGACAAATTTCTGCTCTTTCTGTGCTGTTTCACAGAAAGATTGCTAATCTTCATGATATTCACTGTTTTGTACAGGCTTTGGTTTGTATAAAACCTGTCATTAAGTCAATCTCTCCTCCTTGGAGTTTGAATTTGGTTCTGGGGGCTTTACAAGCTCCTCCGTTTGAACCTATGCATTCTTTGGATATTAAATTACTTTCTTGGAAAGTGTTGTTCCTTTTGGCCATCTCTTCTGCTAGAAGAGTTTCAGAGTTATCTGCTCTTTCTTGTGAATCTCCTTTTCTGATTTTTCATCAGGATAAGGCGGTGTTGCGGACTTCATTTAAATTTTTACCTAAAGTTGTGAATTCTAACAACATTAGTAGAGAAATTGTTGTTCCTTCATTGTATCCTAATCCTAAGAATTCAAAGGAGAGATCTTTACATTCTTTGGATGTAGTAAGAGCTTTGAAATATTATGTTGAAGCTACTAAAGATTTTAGAAAGACTTCTAGTCTATTTGTTATCTTTTCTGGGTCAAGAAAAGGTCAGAAGGCCTCCTTCATTTCTTTGGCGTCTTGGTTAAAGTCTTTGATTCATCATGCTTATGTCGAGTCGGGTAAAACTCCGCCTCAAAGGATTACAGCTCATTCTACTAGGTCAGTTTCTACTTCCTGGGCGTTTAGGAATGAAGCTTCGGTTGATCAGATTTGCAAAGCAGCAACTTGGTCTTCTTTGCATACTTTTACTAAATTCTACCATTTTGATGTATTTTCTTCTTCTGAAGCAGTTTTTGGTAGAAAAGTACTTCAGGCAGCTGTTTCAGTTTGATTCTTCTGCTTATAATTTCAGTTTTTTTCATTATAAGATTAAAATTTATTTTGGGATGTGGATTATTTTTTCAGCGGAAATGGCTGTCTTTATTTTATCCCTCCCTCTCTAGTGACTCTTGCGTGGAAGTTCCACATCTTGGGTATTAATTATCCCATACGTCACTAGCTCATGGACTCTTGCTAATTACATGAAAGAAAACATAATTTATGTAAGAACTTACCTGATAAATTCATTTCTTTCATATTAGCAAGAGTCCATGAGGCCCATCCTTTTTTTTTGTGGTGGGTATGATTTTTTTGTATAAAGCACAATTATTCCAATTCCTTATTTTTTTATGCTTTCGCACTTTTTTTCTTATCACCCCACTTCTTGGCTATTCGTTAAACTGATTTGTGGGTGTGGTGAGGGGTGTATTTATAGGCATTTTGAGGTTTGGGAAACTTTGCCCCTCCTGGTAGGAATGTATATCCCATACGTCACTAGCTCATGGACTCTTGCTAATATGAAAGAAATGAATTTATCAGGTAAGTTCTTACATAAATTATGTTTTTTCTCCAAAGGCATAGAACAGCTATGGGGGCAAAGTTTGCCCCCTCCTATGCCAACCTATATTTGGGTTGGTGGGAGCTGTTCCACGTCTATGGAGACAAAAATCCCTTCAGAGACTACATCTACTTTTATGGTAGATATATTAATGACTTGTTGCTTGTCTGGAGGGCACCACAGGAACTTATCCAACACTTATTTGGGTATTTATAGGACAATAGTTTTAATTTAAAGTTCACAATGGAACTTAGTGATACAGTTATGTCTTTTTTGAGAAGTCTTGTATAGAAGTGGAACGTTTCCGCATGGAAGTTGCGGGTAACACCATTTTGGGCCAAGTCCGGCCATCCTAAACACATTATTAAGGCTATTCCCAAAAGCCAATATATTTGTGTGAAAAGGAATTGTACTAGCGAATCTAGTTATCAGAAACATTTCAGGGAACTTACTGATAGATTTGTCGAAAGAGGATATTGTAGAGAATCCTTAGAAAAGGCCAAAAATGAAGTGGACAATGAGGACAGACAAGAATATCTGAGACCTAGTAGGCTTGCAAGAGAGGATTTCACAGCCAGACCCAAATTCATCACTACATTTAGTGAACAATATGGGAGAATTTGCAACATAGTGAGGGCGGCTTTACCCATTTTAAAAACAGATGAGGCCCTAAATGAGATTATTAAGGAAGGGGTTACTTTTATACCTAAAAGAGCTAAAACATTGGGTTATATCCTGTCGCCTTCAATGTTGCCTACAATGGTCAAGGAGAATTGGCTTACAATTAAGCCTAGATTTTTAAAGTGCGGTAGCAAAAGATGCAAGTCTTGCACTTATGCTACCTTTAGTAGGGACTTTATTTCCCGTGTCAACAAAAGAGTTTTACGATACAGGAACACATAACTTTTAATTCCTGTTACATCATCTATCTCTTGACATGTATGGGGTCCAAGAAGAACTATGTAGGTCAAACTACCAGGGCCTTGAAAGATAGGTTTCTGGAACACCTTTGTTCCATTGAGGACCCTGAGTCCAGTACTCCGGTATCCCTGCACTTCAATAGGTTTCATGATTCGTATAGTTACCCTTTGACATTCCATGGTATCCAGCTGATTCCAAGACACCCCAGAGGGGGTAATAGTTATTGTTCTCAGTCAAAGAGAGGTCTTTTGGATTTTTCAGTTGGATACCCGCATGCCAAAGGGTCTTAACTTCGAGTGGGATCTTAAACTCTTCGTTGAGAGAGCTTGACCATTTTTGTTTCTTTACATTTAAATTTAGGAGATGGGGCAGTATTTTGTTTGATTTCACTGTTTCCTCTTGCACATATGCATACCCCCCAACTGTCCCGATTTTCGCGGGACAGTCCCGATTTTAGGGGTCTGTCCCGGGTTGCTAGCCATCTGTCCCGATTTGCCCCAGGCATTTAAATTCTACTGGGCCCATACTCAGAAGCAGCTGGCTTTGCTCTCACAGGGTTAGATACCTATTAGATTCCCTGTGGAAAAGGAATGGTGTGTGGGTTAAGCAGGAGTAAGAAGGCTGTATACACTCTGACCACGGGTAATGGTGACCTCTCTAACCTACCTCTGGTAGTGATGATGTCTAACCCCTGGTGATAATACTAGCATGTTTTCAGTTTTATACAATGAGCAGTGCTAATACCAGGGTAACCAACAGTGGCAGCCGCAGACTGTTAGCTAATGTGCTTGCCAACCCCAGGACCCCATGCAATGAATTACAGATACCCATATATGGTGTAGTGTGTGTGTCTATCTGTATCCATAACTGTGTGTGTGTATCTGTATGTATAAGTTTATGCTATATAGTGTGTGTCTGCATGTATACATTTAAGCTATGTAGTGTGTGTATGTGTATCTGCATGTAAAAGTGTATGCTATGTAGTGTGTGTGTCTGCATGTATAAGTGTATACTATGTAGTGTCTGTGTATCTGCATGTATAAGTGTATGCTGCATGTATAAGTGTATGCTATGTAATGTGTGTGTGTGTGTATGTGTATCTGCATGTATAAGTGTATACTATGTATTTTCTGTGTATCTGCCTGTATAAGTGTATGCTATGTAGTATGTGTGTATCTGCATGTATAAGTGTATGCTATCTAGTGTGTGTGTATCTGCATGTATAAGTGTATGCTATGCAGTGTGTGTGTATCTGCATGTATAAGTGTATGCTATACAGTGTGTGTGTATCTGCATGTATAAGTGTATGCTATGCAGTGTGTGTGTATCTGCATGTATAAGTGTATGCTATGCAGTGTGTGTGTATCTGCATGTATAAGTGTATGCTATGTAGTGTGTGTATCTGCATGTGTACGTGTATGCTATGTAGTGTGCTACTGTGCATTTTTGCTGACTTTAAAGGCCAGAATCTAGAATATTAATGGGGAATGCAGAGAGCAGTTTTAAAGAATTTATTATTAAATGTCCAATTAAGATAAAAATATTTAGAACTGTCTCTGCAAAGACTAATTAAATACATAGCTCACATAGCTATACCAGTGGTCTGAGCTTGTGTTTGATTTGCTGCCTAAGTGTATTAAAATATGACTATATTTAGAATTTTATTTATATTACTTTGGTCTTATGATTTTTTTAAGCCCCACCCACCACATTTAAATTTTTTGCCACGTGGGGGGGGTCCCTCTTTTGAGTTTTGAAATGTTGGGAGGTATGCGTATGTGCTCTAATTATATATAGGTTTCATTTAGTCATCTTACAGTTTGCTCACACAGTTATGCAAGGTTATTTTCATTTATTTTATTTATTTTTATTTATTTTTGGCATCATTTTCTGATATTCCTATTTGTTCTCGGCAAATGTCTTTTATGTGCACTTTATTTCATGTGCACTACTATTGTTCATATGTTTCAAATTATGCTTGAATGTATTTACCATGTCATTTTTTGTGTGTTTATTTTCCTTCTTGCATGGTTTCTGTGCTACACTGTTTGTATTTAAAAGAAAGGGGTGTGTATAGCTCACCCTATAGAGATTGGTTATATGTGTCCAATCCTGTAAGGGAGGAGGGCTGTTAGCTCACATAAAGTGTCAGTGTTTCACAGGGCTTATTTACGGTCATTGAGAAAGTCAGTCTTTTTTATGAAACGCGTTTGACCGGTTTCTGTGCTGTTTGTTACTTAGTGTGTGTCACTATGTTCATAAGAAGATGGAATAAATGAATATTCGTTTACCACCGTTACCCATTGTCCTTGTTTTGTCTTTGACGTTCTTTCATCTTACTATATTACTAGCAGGGTGCGTTTCTGTTGCTGGACTGTTATCTCAGGTTAATTTTGTTTTTGCATGTTGGTAATTTTAATTGCATATTAAAAATATGTTTTTTTGGGGTTCTGTTTGGTTTGTGGATTTAGTTTTGCTGTGATTTTTTTTTTCTTGTTATCCATCCCTCAACTTTTCATTACTAGTGGACAGCTTGGGTATTAGTTCCCAGGAGTAATGGATTCTCAACTCTCACCACCTATATGAAAGAAAACACAATGTATCCTTGCCTGATAAATTTATTTCTTTCATGGTTGTGTGAGTCCATGATACCCCACCCTGTTATTTTTCTGTTGATGGTTTGATTGCACATCTTTTTTGCCCTGCTCCTATTATTTTGTTCTTATTGCTGTTCCTTCCTTTTTTTTGGCTATACATCAGACTAGTTTTAAGTAAAGTGGGAGGGGTTTTATATAGCTTTTGGGGTTATGGAATCTTTGCCCCCTCCTAGTGGCCGGATAGAGTAATTCACAGGAGTAATGGATCTTGGACTCTCACCACCTTTAAATAAATGTATCAGGTGTGACAAATCAAGATGAAGGTAATGGGGGAGCTTTACTTGGAGTCTATATAGAAAATTCATGTTATAAAGGCTGCCAGATCAATATCTTTGTTTAGCCCATGTAGGACTAAAGTTCCTAAAGTATGGATCCAAAATGTCTCCCTTTTTGTAAGAGCAAGAAATTTGTCCCCTCCTCTCCTGTTTTGTTTCACATGCTTCAAGATGGTGCCTCTACTGCATTTTGGGTGTTTATTGTGGAAAGCTTTGTAGTGTGCAGACAGATTGTGTGATTTTTCACCTGTTTCAATATTTGTGATGTGTTCTAATAGTCTTTCTTTCATCAAATGGTGAGAATCCATGAGTAATCATGTGTGGGAATATTCCCCTCCTGACCACTAAGAGAAGGCAAAAGACACTCAACACACCAGCGCTTTAAATCCCTCCCACTTCCCATGATCCTCAGTCATTTTCTTTTGCCTCCTCAATGAGGAGTAAGGTGAAAATGAAGTGCAAGATCTACTCATTGTTTGAAAGGGGACCCTCTAACCAATTTGAGGGCGACTCCTCGCAGTAATTTGAGGTTCAGAGGGGCATACAAGGAGTTTTTCAGCCAGGCAGTGAAATGTTTTGTCTCGGTGAGAAGTGTTGCAGGTTTCCCAGTTGATATTTGGACCTGTTCGCCAATCTCATTGTCCACATAGAGCTGCTCCATGTGGATCCACAGTCCTCCCCAGGTAAAAAGGGGACTTTTCCCCTGGGTTGTAAATGCTGTTACTAATTCAGATCCTTGGCATAGTGCTCGCACTGCTTAGGAGGGGCTTATCTGCTGGAAACAAGTTGCTGTAGCTGAAGTAAGCCCAGTGGACAGAGGTGATGAGTGGTAAGTACCTGCACCTTACAAGCCTACTGGCTTTTAGTATGAACATGTAAACATTATTCACATAGTCTGGGGACATATATTATACACTATTTTCTTCTTAAACCGGAATAGTCCAAAGCTGCATTCATTACTTTTGGGAATTCAGAACCTGGCCACCAGGAGGAGGCAAAGACACCCCAGCCAAAGGCTTAAATACCTCTCCCATTTCCCTCATTCCCAGTCATTCTTTGCCTTTTGTCTCATGAGGTTGGCAGAGAAGTGTTAGAAGATTGAAGATAGTCTCTCATGGAGGGTAGTACTCTTCAAAATGGGACTGGAGTTTTGTCAGGGTTTTTTCCCCTGTTTTGTTTGCCATGTGCTGCTGGCAGCCATTTTACTCACCTCTCTTTCTGGCTATGGTGCATTGTGGGGGATGCTGCTCATTTCCTGCACTTCCTTTTATGGCCAGACTGGTGTGCATCATCCGTGTGAGACAGGATGCAGTCTCAGAATTGTGATGTCATCACTTATTATTTTAACAGCCTTTGTTCAGTATGCTTTGCCTTTGCGTTGTCTCAGACCTGTTTGTGAGAGTTCCTGTGTATTACCTGGCTGCCTGACGTCCTTCCTGGTTCCTGATCCCTGGCTTGTTCCTGACTCTGCTGTTTTCCTTGTTCCTGAACAACAAAAAAATAATTATAAAAGAACAGTGCGCCAACATATACAGTGCTAAAAAATCATAGACCATATAAATATATATAAAAAATGAACTCTTTCACAAATGTGGAAATGAAAGTCAATGGTATTAATATAAAAGTGAATGTTCAGATGTCTTAGCTTAGTATCGCTAAGTCAATATTACTTGGTGAGACCTAGGGGGTCAGAGTACTCCCTCAGGCTCTGTCAGATGATGGCTCGCGGCTTCTTCAATACTTTTGCTGGTGTCCCAAAAGAACAAAATCTGTAGAAATATAGAATGGAAAAGAAGGCGCCACCATAGTGTACGATCAGTGGGTACAGACAAGCTTCAGATGCGCATGAAAAACTGGTACTTACAAGCTCCCTGACACTTGAGAAGTGTCACAAACGCCTTCTGGAACTTTATGAGTCATCCAGCTGACTCCCACCACCGTCCTTATTGGCCCGTTCTATGGGGTGTTCGGATGGATGCCGGATAACTTGCTCTCCCGGTCGCAATCTGCTTTCTCAGGATACAATCTTTAGTTGGAGATAGCCCTTTGTTACCCTCCCATTTACTTCCTGTGCAGCTGTTGCTGGATTTTGTTCTTTTGGGACACCAGCAAAAGTATTGAAGAAGCCGCGAGCCATCATCTGACAGAGCCTGAGGGAGTACTCTGACCCCCTAGGTCTCACCAACAGTTGTTTTCATATTTTGGAGTGTGCTGTTCACGGCACTATACGGTCCCAACTGCACACAAGAGCCGACCGGGTTTGGCTATCTCCAACTAAAGATTGTATCCTGAGAAAGCAGATTGCGTCCGAGAGAGCAAGTTATCCGGCATCCATCCGAACACCCCATAGAACGGGCCACTAAGGACGGTGGTGGGAGTCAGCTGGACGACTCATAAAGTTCCAGAAGGTGTTTGTGACACTTCTCAAGTGTCAGGGAGCTTGTAAGTACCAGTTTTTCATGCGCATCTGTACCCACTGATCGTACACTATGGTGGCGCCTTCTTTTCCATTCTATATTCCTTGTTCCTGACTCTGCTGTTTTCCTTGTTCCTGACTCTGCTGTTTTCCTTGTTCCTGATTCAGGCTCGTCTGACTATTCGCTTTGGCTCCTGACTCGGCTCGTCTGACTACCAGCTCTGGTTTTGACTCCTGGCTTGTTATTTGACTTGTGGACTTTTTATTATTTTTTGCTATTAATAAAGGTGTGATTATGTTTGCACTTCTCGTCTCTGTCTGATTCCTGGCACCCTGACATTACGCAAAGGCCATGAATCCTGATGGTGCTAATTATCCACCTTTACCTGCCATCATTTCCAGGATGGATGTACAAGATCACTGCTTGGATCAATTTGCAATAGCCCTGCAAACCCTGCTGACTCGCACTGCACATTTGGACCAAAGTGTCCCGCAAGTTATGGCTGCTCCTGTTTCCGCTGCTGCACCTATGCCTACCAGGAGCATGTCCGGTTCTGCACCTCTACCTCAGCGATATGTAGGCGATCCTATTCAGTGCAGAGGGTTTTTGAACCAGGTGGGCATTTGCTTTGAGTTGTTTCACTCTGACAGAGCTAAGGTGGGATTTCTCATCTCGTTACTCTCTGACACAACTCTTGCCTGGGCTAATCCCTTGTGGGAGACTAATAAACCTGTGATTTCAAATTACCCCGAATTTGTGGCCTCCTTTCGGAGGGTATTTGATGTTCCGGCTCGCTCCTCATCTACTGCTAAACGACTCATGTCCATTCTGCAAGGTACAAGATCTGTTGCTCAGTATGTTATTGAGTTCCGTACACTTGCCGCAGAGGTAGGTTGGAACAATGAAGCCCTTGTTGCCGCCTTCTCTCATGGGCTCTCAGATGCGATTAAAGACAAAGTTGCTGCCAGAGATTTACCAGAGGATCTCGAGGCATTGGTGTCTTTTTTGATCCTAATAGACATCAGACTCAGAGAGAGGCCCTCTTTCAAGGAGCGCTTGCAGAAGCCTCCTGTTCCGTTGTCTCCTACGTGTTCGTTCCCACCCATGCCTCCCTCTCCTCCCATGCCTTCCCACTAGGTACTGCAGAGCCGATGCAGTTGGGATTCACGCGTCTCTCCGCGGCGGAGAGGGCCTTTAGGAGGAGGGAGGGGCTCTGCCTCTATTGTGGGTTACAGGGCCACCTTTTGAAGTCTTGTCCTACACGGCTGGGAAACGCTCACATCTAAGGTCCTGTCGGGGGCACACCTTGGGTGGTTTATCCTCATCCCTGAAACCACTTAAGGAGAAACCTTTGATCACGGTTGTCCTTTCCTGGGTGGACTCCTCCATAGTCACTCAGGCTCTTGTTGACTCCGGTGCTGTGGGCTATTTCATTGACAGTGCTTTTGTATCAAAGCACTCCATTCCTGTTTTGCCTCGGTCCGTTCCGCCTGCTATTCAGGCCATTGATGGCAGGACCCTTCAGCCCGCACTCGTTACTCACGAAACTGCTCCGTTGTCCATGGCTGTTGGGGCTCTCCATTTTTAAACCCTCCAGTTCCAAGTGATAAACTCTCCGCATTTTCCGGTTGTTCTGGGTTATCCCTGGCTCCAAAAGCACAATCCCAGTCTCGACTGACGCAGGTCCGAAATGTTGTCGTGGTCCCCGGAATGTATTTCCACTTGTCTTCGGAAACCAGTTAAAGTCTTGTGCACTTCTTCAGTATCTCAATTGCCAGAGGAGTACCGAGAGTTCCTAGACGTTTTTGACAAGGTGCGTGCTGGTATGTGACCTCCTCACCGGTTTTAAGATTGTGCCATAGACCTGCAACCCGGAGCCATTCCTCCTCGGGGCCGGGTGTACCCTCTGTCTGTTGCAGAGAATTGTGCTATGGAGGAGTATGTTGCCGATGCTCTGTCGCGGGGGATCATCCGCAAATCCTGCTCTCCTGCAGGTGCTGGCTTCTTCTTTGTGAAGAAAAAGGGTGGCGAGTTAAGACCATTTATCGATTATAGGGGTCTTAATCGTCTTACCATTAAGAATGCTTACCCTATTCCGCTCATTACGGAACTCTTTGACCGCCTCAAGGTAGCTACGGTCTTTACTAAACTTGATTTGAGAGGAGCGTACAATCTCGTTAGGAGGGCCACAAATGGAAAACGGCATTTAACACCAGGAGCGGGCATTATGAGTATCTTGTAATGCCCTTTGGCCTATGTAATGCTTCTGCTGTTTTTCAGGAATTTATTAATGATGTCCTACGAGATATGTTGCAACAGTGTGTTGTGGTGTACTTAGACGACATCCTCATGCACTCTCCCACACTTGAGTCTCATCGTTCTGATGTTACATGGGTTCTTCAGAGACTACGTGAGAATGGCCTGTTTTGTAAACTCGAGAAATGTGAGTTCCATCAGACTCAAGTAACCTTCCTATGTTATGTTATCTCTGTTGCAGGGTTCTCCATGGATCCTGACAAGTTATCTGCAGTTCAGCAGTGGCCTCGCCCAGTTGGTCTTCGGTCTATTCAAAGTTTTTTGGGGTTCACCAATTACTATAGAAAGTTTATTAAAAACTTTTCTTCCTTGGTCAAACCTATCACAGACATGACCCGTAAAGAGAATGCTCCAATCCATTGGTCACCTACTGCCATTAAGGCTTTTGATAGTCTTAAGACTGTCTTTGCTGCCGCTCCAGTTCTGGCTCATCCTAACCCTGTCCTGCCTTTCGTTCTTGAGGTTGATGCGTCTGAGACTGGAGTAGGTACCCTCTTGTCTCAACGTCCTACGCCTGACGGTCCCTTTCATCCGTGTGGTTTTTTTCTCTAAGAAATTGTCTCTAGCGGAGTGCAATTATGAAATTGGCGACAGGGAATTACTGGCCATAATTTTGGCACCTAAGGAATGGAGGCATCTTCTCGAGGGTACTAGCATGCCAGTGCTCATTCTTACTGACCACAAGAATTTAACTTATCTATCTGAAGCTATACGTTTGTCGCCCGACAGGCCAGATGGGCGCTATCTTTGTCTCAGTTTAATTATGTGGTCTCCTACCTGTCTGGTAGTAAGAATGTTAGGACTGATGCCCTCTCTCGACAATTTTCATCTGTCCAAGATGGAATCTGTACCTACTCCTGTTATACCTCCTGACCATATTTTGGCTACCATACGTACTAATTTTACTTCTAGAATGGAAGATAAACAAGGGGCGCCAACATAGTGTGAATCGTTAAAACAACAAATATAAAAGTGATGTGCAAAAAACTACTCACAAGGAAAGTGGCACCTTAAATGAATAAGGTGCGATTAAGCAGGCTGACATTCAAATTCCAGCAGTCAGTACGCTGGAGGTCTCACCCAGAGGACCTGTGGATCCAAATATTTAAATACTGTTTGTTTTATACCACGACCCGGTATTTTTGCTTCTTTCCACGATCCACTTGTTTTTGAAACAGGACTTTTACCACGGAACCTTTCATACACTGACACTGTCAGTTTTGGAGAAAAGTCTCGGTGGCATGAGTGCAGCAGAACACCTATCAGCTTGCAGCTCACCTAGTCCAGCCATTGGCCCTAAAAAACGTGGGTGCTACTTTCTAGACGCCTATCTGGATTCCACAGGTTCTCTAGGTGAGACCTCCAGCATACTGACTGCTGGAATTTGAATGTCAGCCTGCTTTATCGCACCTTATTCATTTAAGGTGCCACTTTCCTTGTGAGTAGTTTTTTGCACATCACTTTTATATTTGTTGTTTTAACGATTCACACTATGTTGGCGCCCCTTGTTTATCTTCCATTCTAGCCACCCTGACCCATCGCACCGCGGGACACAAGAGGAGCACGCCAAACACCTGAACACATCACCGTTCACATATTAGGATTGGACACTTTAGGATTTTTTACATCACAGCATTTTTTGGGACATTGATAAGTACTTTTTATATATTTTACTCATCGCCACAAATATCATTGTTTATCTGTGATATCTGATTATTTCAATGTATCACTAATATTTGTCCTGAGCACTTGTTTTACTCACAATTTATTTTCGTCATTATTATTAATTTTTCACACATACCAAACACTGTGATGTTTATATTTTTTTATTTATGCATACGGGTACAAACCCAATCATAAAGTGTTAGGTCCTACTTTGATAACCTGTGTTCCAAGCGCATCCTTTTAAGTTTTTTCCTCCTCAGGAATTTCTTTTTTTATATAATTTTACTTCTCCCTTGGGGGAGGAGATCCTGGCTGCACAAACCAATGCATCTCCTGAGAAACCCAGTGGTAAGTGTTTTGTTCCTGAGAATCTTCGAACTAAACTTTTGCACACTTACCACTATCCTAAAGCCACAGGTCACCCAAGCAAGAACCAAATGATTTGCTCTGTCACTCGACAATTCTGGTGGCCAGGTCTTTGTTCTGATGTTGCTGCGTATGTTGCCTCCTGTTCAGTTTGTGCACAGAATAAGACTCCTCGATGTCTTCCTGTGGGTCTTCTTCAACCTATTGCTAATGGTGAGCGTCCTTGGACACATCTTTCCATGGACTTTTTTGTTGAGCTCCCTGTTTCCAATGGCAATACTGTTATCCTTATGGTGGTTGACCGTTTTTCTATAATGTCACATTGCATTCCCTTGATGAAGCTGCCTACCACTCAGTAGCTTGCTTAAATTTTTGCCCGGGAGGTCTTCTGTTTACATGGGTTACCCAAGGAGATAGTGTCGGACCGGGGTAGCCAGTTTGTCTCCAGATTTTGGCGTTCCTTCTGTGCTCAAATGGGGATCCAGCTTTCCTTCTCCTTGGCATATCACCCTCAATCCAATGGGGCTGCGGAACGGTCTAATCAAGCTCTGGAACAGTTCCTCCGTTGCTATGTCTCAGATCACCTTCCTCCAAGTTATCCCCGTTCATGGCGAAATATGGGTTTCAACCATCCTTGTTGCCCGATTCATTCATGTCTCAGGGTATTCCAGCTTTGGAGGAGCATCTCCGGCAACTCCACATGGGTGCAGATTCAGGATTGCCTTCATCGTTCTATGCAGCGCAAAAAGTTCCAGGCTGATTGTAAGCACCTTCCTACCAGGTTGGTGAGAGAGTTTGGCTGTCCTCCCGCAACTTGAACCTTCGTGTACCTTCCAATAAATTGCCTCCCCATTATGTTGGTCCTTTTTGAATACTCCGACGGGTTAATTCTGTGGCCTACGCTCTTGACCTTCCTCCTGCTATGCGCATCTCCAATGTTTTTCATGTTTCCCTCTTGAAACCATTGGTTTGTAATCGGTTTACCACTGTGTTGCCTCCTCCACGTCCTATCTTTGTTGACAACCATGAGGAGTATGAGGTCCAGGGGCCGTGTACAGTATTTGGTTCACAGGAGGGGCTACGGTCCGGAGGAGCATTCTTGGGTTCCCTCCTCTGATGTTCATGCTCCTGCCCTCCTCCGTGCATTCCATGCCCGTTTCCCCCAATAAGCCTTTTGTCCTCCTGCAGGGGAGGGGTCGTTGAGGGGAGGGTAGTGTCAGGGTTTTTTCCCCTGTTTTGTTTGCCATGTTCTGCTGGCAGCCATGTTACTCACCTCTCTTCCTGACTATGGTGCATTGTGGGGGATGCTGCTCATTTCCTGCACTTCCTTTTATGGCCAGACTGGTGTGCATCATCTGTGTGAGACAGGATGCAGTCTCAGAATTGTGATGTCATCACTTATTATTTAAAGGGCCTCTGTTCATTATGCTTTCCCTTTGCGTTGTCTCAGACCTGTTTGTGAGAGTTCCTGTGTATTACCTGGCTGCCTGACGTCCTTCCTGGTTCCTGATCCCTGGCTTGTTCCTGACTCTGCTGTTTTCCTTGTTCCTGATTCCGGCTCATCTGACTATTCGCTTTGGCTCCTGACTCGGCTCGTCTGACTACCAGCTCTGGTTTTGACTCCTGGCTTATTTGACTTGTGGACTTTTTATTATTTTTTGCTATTAATAAAGGTGTGATTATTTTTGCACTTCTCATCTCTGTCTGATTCCTGGCACCCTGACAAGTTTTAAGAAATCCTGTCAGCCTCTCAGTGAGAGCATGGGTAAAAGTTAGAGTCTGATGATGCAGGGAGAGCCTTTCTGCGAAACCATCCCAACTCATATTAACAGCTCCTGAGCAATCAGCGTTGATGAGTTTTGCTGCCTGCCGTTATTCACTCAAGTCCATGTCAGAAGCGAGGCTACTATCTGTCACACTCGAAGTGCTGTGTTCCTGTTCAACGGCGTAGATTCCGGTAAGATCATTTAATTTTATTTTGATATGTGAATGTAATGTTAAACGAAAGAAGTCAGGGTCCCAGTGGGACTCCTTTATCTTATGGAATCAAGGGTTAATATCTCCTGAGGGGGGATATTGAACAGGGGGGACTTTTATCATGTTTGCTATGTGATTTTGTCTGCTATTGTGTAGTGATACTTGGGCTCATGGCTATTTGGACATAACGGCCTTTTTTCATCATTTTGCACGGACCTTGGAACTGTTTTTTTGGCTTACATGATGCACCTTGTGACCGGGTGTGGTCACGTTGTATTCCATTTCCGCAAATTGACCGAGTGGCGACAGAGAGAGTCTGTTCGTTAGTTGACTGGTTCACAGGAGGTGGTGAGTGCCCCAGCCATTGGAGGGTAAGGTGCCGTTAGTGTTTGTCCATAATTACAATCTTCAAGTTATGGAGGATTCTGATTTTTGGCGACGGATATCTCTTCACATCTTGTGAAGAGTATGAAATGGCCAGGGTTATCCATGCATGGAATTTAGAGTGCGTTGAGCCATCCGCCCCTGAGGATTCCATGGCCTGTGAGGCACGTGCCCAAGTACTTTCTTTTGCTACACAAGCAGGTGTCCCTATGGCCGTTACTCCTTCTCCAGAAGGCTACTTGTTTCCTCCAGAAGTTACAGCACGGTTCTGTATGGCCATATCTATGGCGCTGGGACATTTATATCTTCCTAGAGAGGTATTTTTAAGATACTGTCCGTGTTCTGTTAACCGTAGTTCGTTGGGCGTGAGATCGCCTGAGTCACTTAGACCTTCTGGGGAAGCGATGGCCTCTGAGGCTTCAGGTGCCCCACACTCGGGCCGGGGTCGCCCATTGACCCGGCGGGGGAACATTTTGCCTTCCATTATAGACTGGCACGTCTTCGTGTTTTATTAAGGCATGTTTTGGCAGTGCTGGAGGATTATTTAACATCTCCGTTTTTCTTTTCTTTAAGTATCTGTTCCAGTTCAGAGCTTGGGAGGATAGTGCCTCTAATCGGCTTGTCCTGTTGGCGTGCCGTTTTCCTTGGGCGTTCACCCTCGGGTGCTGCCTTCATTTTATTTAATCCGGTTAGGATATATTTGATTTGCTTTAGGAAACTCATGTCTGATATAATTTTCTAGTTTGGGAACTTTTCTTCTCTGGAACTGATACTTGCGATTTTGTGGTCGTCGGAAGCTGTGTGTTTTCTATATCAGAACTTAGTTATGATTATAGTTTGTTTTCTATCCCTCTGGGGCTTTGATTTTTCTTGGACAGTTCAGGTGTTCTTTGTACCAGGCAGGTACTGGTCGGGCGCTGCTGCTGTTCCTTAGGGTTCATGTCACCCACGTGGTGCCGGTGTGCTGGTAATTCTGTTAGGTGTTGAGTCGTTCACTTAGTTGGAGTGTTCATTTTATGTTTATTTATTCATTACTTGAAGGGGTGTTTTCGTTTCCTGTACGTCATTTTGCTCCTCGAACGTGTTGGAGGGATTATATAGGTCCTCTACCGTTCCTTATGCAGGGATCCTTCTATGACTCCTCGTGGGTTCTGGAGGTTTTGGCCTCGGAACAGAAGTTCTCCATTCCCAAGGGGGTTTGGAGGTCTGGATAACTGGACAGTTGAGGTACCAGTTTGAATGACGATTTTCGTTTTAATCTTGGTATTTTCCGGGTGTCTGTTTCTCTTGTGGCCTAGTCGCAGGTACTCCCCGAGGTTGCAGGGACTAGTCCTGAGTGGTGTGGTCATCTGATTCCAGAAGTTCGGGTATGTCTGTCTTTCCTTTTTTCAGTATATTGCGCGCTCTCATAAGATGGAGCGCAGGGGTTGGGTTACTCCCCTTTTCTCCCCGACAACCGCCTCTGGTCTGCTCAGCAGGATTTGTGAGTTGTCCATGTTATTCCTGATACAGAGATTTCCGGGAGGCTGATCCTGTGAGGATCTTTAGCTCTCCATCCAGGGGCTTGTTACGCTTGCCGGTGTAGCCTAGTGGGTCGCCTAGTTGCCCACATGGCTACGGTTGCGTCTTGAATCCAGCTATTGTGGTATGTTCTCCATTATATGGAGTCCTATCCCTGGTAAACTCCAGGGTCCCTGGACTTGGAGTGTTACACTCAAACCTTTAGGAGCTCTTGGTTTCTGGGGTTGCAAGCGGAGGGTTCAGGGTTCATATCCACCTACGGGTGCGGATTTCCATCACGGAGGCCTGTCTAGATGTCTTTCTAGGATTTTGGTCTGAGTCTCTTGCGAGCGTCCAATGTTCAAGGATATTGGGGTGTGGAATGCACTACCTAGAGTGCCCTTCTCCGTATGAGGCGACTTGGTGGTTCCTCAGGACGTACAGCCTGTCCCGGGTTTCGGGGAGTCTGTCTTAGGGCCATGTGTCTTGTCTGAGATTTTGGGGTCTGGGTCGCTGCATTCGGCCCTGGGCGGTTAAGTTTCAAACTTGTCCCTTCTGGGAGTTGGTTTTTATCTCTCATGAGAGATTTGGTATCTGCCTGAGGGTTAGTTTGCTACCTTTCAGGTGGACCTTCAGTTGTCGCCAGTGGCAACTTTTGCATTTAAGGTGGGCTTGAGGTTGTTTGTCTCAACTGAGCTGGTAGTAATGACCGTTGTTTTATTACTCATTGGTGTTGTTTTACCATTCTATTTGGTCTCTTCGCCTTGCCTACGGCTGGGGAAGTGGTTTCCTTGGCTTTTGTACTTTTGGGAGGATTTGAAAGTATACAGTTTCCTTAGAGACCCTGTGGGTCCTTATCTTCTCGTTCGAGGATTCTTTCTTCCATCCTTGCGTTAGGGATGTCAGCGGGCTGGCTGGTATTAGGTATTGTGGTCGTTCTGTGCCCTTTCTTCCTTTTTGAGAGTGTTCCTTCTTAGAGATGGGAACTGTGTATGGGTTTCGTAACCCGAGCACGTAGAGCCAGCTGTAGTAGCCTGAAGGTTATCTTCTCTGTCTAGCTAGAGGAAGGTTTGCAGTTTGAAACCAGCTGCAGCTACTTGCACTTGGAATGTGTGCTCGCAAGCTTTATATTTCTGTCATGGATTCGTGGTCGCATGCCAGCTGCTAGTAATTGGTCAGAGTGGTCTCCAATGGGTTAGTTTCCTCTTAGGAACATTGCTCTCTTTTGAGGTGGGTCCGTTCCTTGGAGGGGAGGTCAGGGATCTGTCTGCTATCTTGGGTTTGACTGTGTACGTTTTGCTGACCCTGTTATCCTCCCTGATAGGGGATTCATGGGTGTTCCTCTGCTGGTTGCATTGCTGCTGGTGTTGGATGTCTTCTGGGGTCCGGATTTTCCTGGTCTGGAGTTTCCGTCGATAATTCGTCTCTCTCTGTGGGATGGGGTCCCATGGAGCTGGAACTCACGAGTTCTGTCAGTTATGGTTCTGTGTTTCACAGAGAGCCCTCTTTTTCTGCTGTGACAGTTTTTCCTTCCTGTTGGTGAGCTCCGTGTTTCCTTCGGCTCTGGTATTGTTTTCCTAGCTAAATGTGGCTAGTTTTAGCGGTTGTGTCTGCTAGACTAGGGTTCAGTGGGGAGTTTGTGGCTTCCTTGGAGCACCATAAGTTATATGGTGTTGTGTCAGAGGATCTGAGGATGGATTTTGTTCTTCTTTTCCCTGGGTGGTTGTCCTGTAACAACCTTCGTTTTGCTTTGTCTTGGGGTTTCTTACCCTATTCTGACGGTCCTTTGGATCTCCTTTTGGGTACTCCATTCTCCCCTTTGGGGGTAGGTGGATTTGCTTTTGATAAGTGCATACGATTTGGGAGCCTGCAGGACTTGGCTCCTCGGAGGCATTGTGCTCCGTGGAATCTAAGGATTTTGAGTGGTCTCCAGCACGGCATGCCGGTTGTTTCACTGATGGGCAGTTACTTTTGTTTTCGTTTTTTTATGGTTAATTTTACCTTCTGTACCCGCCCTTTGTTTGCATTCTGTGTCCTCTATAGCTTGAGTATTGTTTTTGCAAAAGTAATGAATGCGGCTGTGGACTCTACCAGTTTAAGAAGAAAAACTTAAATTATGCTTACCTGATAATTTTCTTTTCTTCTGACGGGAAGAGTCCACAGCTCCCCGCCTGCGTTTATCGATGAGGCGGCTGTAATTTAGTTTCTTCTATTGACACCTTTTTCACCCTGATATTTCTCCTACTGTTCCTTGTTCACTTGGCAGAATGACTGGGGATGAGGGAAGTGGGGGAGGTATTTAAGCCTTTGGGTGGGGTTTCTTTGCCTCCTCCTGGTGGCCAGGTTCTGAATTCCCAAAAGTAATGAATGCAGCTGTGGACTCTTCCCATCAGAAGAAAAGAAAATGATCAGGTAAGCATAATTTAAGTTTTTTCTCAACATTATAGCTGAACCAGTGCACAGGTGAAATAATCATTTTATGGGTGAGAGCAGATTATTTCACCTGTGCACTGGTTCAGCTATAATGAAAACCTGGCCTGTTGAGGGTACTAGAGGACCGCAGATGAGAAACACTATTATACACCATACACCTTATACTAGCAATTTTAGCACTTTAAAATATTTTAGTTTTTTGAGGTTACTGTTGATTTAAATTTAGCAAGGTCGGCTTAGCGCACTCAGAAATTGCTTCTAAGCTATGCACAGTATGTTTGATTTCACCTGTGCTAAATTTCTGTTTGTCACCTTTGAGTTTTAGCTATAGCACTCACCGGTAGCACAGGTGCGCTAAGGGTCATCGGTGTCAGCGTGTCTTTTCTGTGCTATAATCCTTACCTCTGCCTCTGCTGCTGTAATATTTTTAGCGTGTAGGAAGGTACTCAGAACTTGTAGAGGTTGTAAGGCACTCTGATCAACAGAGCTTGGCTTCAAACGTGGGGTACAAATTTTGTTCAACCCTTTATGTGCTATTTTATACGTGTCTTTTTACTCTTTACAAAATGTCAACGCTTATTAGAACAGTACTCTGTTTAATCTTTTAGGGTTAAACAGTGATACATTGTGACTTTTTCTTTCATGTAATTAGCAAGAGTCCATGAGCTAGTGACGTATGGGATATACATTCCTACCAGGAGGGGCAAAGTTTCCCAAACCTCAAAATGCCTACAAATACACCCCTCACCACACCCACAAATAAGTTTTACAAACTTTGGAGGTGGTGAAGTAAGTTTGTGGTAGATTCTACGTTGATATGCGCTCCGCAGCAGGTTGGAGCCCGGTTTTCCTCTCAGCGTGCAGTGAATGTCAGAGGGATGTGAGGAGAGTATTGCCTATTTGAATTCAATGATCTCCTTCTACGGGGTCTATTTCATAGGTTCTCTGTTATCGGTCGTAGAGATTCATCTCTTACCTCCCTTTTCAGATCGACGATATACTCTTATATATACCATTACCTCTACTGATTCTCGTTTCAGTACTGGTTTGGCTTTCTACTACGTGTAGATGAGTGTCCTGGGGTAAGTAAGTCTTATTTTCTGTGACACTCTAAGCTATGGTTGGGCACTTTTATATAAAGTTCTAAATATATGTATTCAAACATTTATTTGCCTTGACTCAGGATGTTCAACGTTCCTTATTTCAGACAGTCAGTTTCATATTTGGGATAATGCATATCATTTATCATTTTTTCTTACCTTAAAATTGACTTTTTTTCCTGTGGGCTGTTAGGCTCGCGGGGGCTGAAAATGCTTCATTTTATTGCGTCATTCTTGGCGCGGACTTTTTTGGCGCAAAAATATTTTTCTATTTCCGGCGTCATACGTGTCGACGGAAGTTGCGTCATCTTTTTGACGTTTTTGCGCCAAAAGTGTCGGCGTTCCGGATGTGGCGTCATTTTTGGCGCCAAAAGCATTTAGGCGCCAAATAATGTGGGCGTCTTTTTTGGCGCTAAAAAATATGGGCGTCATTATTGTCTCCACATTATTTAAGTCTCATTATTTATTGCTTCTGGTTGCTAGAAGCTTGTTCACTGGCATTTTTTTCCCATTCCTGAAACTGTCATTTAAGGAATTTGATCAATTTTGCTTTATATGTTGTTTTTTTCTATTACATATTGCAAGATGTCCCAGATTGACCCTGAGTCAGAAGATACTACTGGAAAATCACTGCCTGGTGCTGGATCTACCAAAGTTAAGTGTATCTGCTGTAAACTTGTGGTATCTGTTCCTCCAGCTGTTGTTTGTAATGAATGTCATGACAAACTTGTTAATGCAGATAATATTTCCTTTGGTAATACTACATTACCTGTTGTTGTTCCATCAACATATAATACTAGTGTTCCTGTTAACATAAGAGATTTTGTGTCTAAATCCATTAAGAAGGCTATGTCTGTTATTCCTCCTTCTAGTAAACGTAAAAGGTCTTTTAAAACTTCTCATTTTTCAGATGAATTTTTAAATGAACATCATCATTCTGATTCTGATAGTGGTTCCTCTGGTTCAGAGGATTCTGTCTCAGAGGTTGATGATGATAAATCTTCATATTTATTCAAAATGGAATTTATTCGTTCTTTACTTAAAGAGGTTTTAATTGCATTAGAAATAGAGGATTCTGGTCCTCTTGATACTAAATCTAAACGTTTAAATAAGGTTTTTAAATCTCCTGTAGTTATTCCAGAAGTTTTTCCTGTCCCTGATGCTATTTCTGAAGTAATCTCCAGGGAATGGAATAATTTGGGTAATTCATTTACTCCTTCCAAACGTTTTAAGCAATTATATCCTGTGCCATCTGACAGATTAGAGTTTTGGGACAAAATCCCTAAAGTTGATGGGGCTATCTCTACTCTTGCTAAACGTATTACTATTCCTACGGCAGATAGTACTTCCTTTAAAGATCCTTTAGATAGGAAAATTGAATCCTTTCTAAGAAAAGCTTACTTATGTTCGGGTAATCTTCTTAGACATGCTATATCTTTAACGGATGTTGCTGCAGCTTCAACTTTTTGGTTTGTAGCTTTAGCGCAACAAGTAACAGATCATAATTCTCATAGCATTGTTAATCTTCTTCAACATGCTAATAACTTTATTTGTGATGCCATCTTTGATATCATTAGAGTTGATGTCAGGTATATGTCTCTAGCTATTTTAGCTAGAAGAGCTTTATGGCTTAAAACTTGGAATGCTGATATGTCTTCTAAGTCAACTTTGCTTTCCCTTTCTTTCCAGGGTAATAAATTATTTGGTTCTCAGTTGGATTCTATTATCTCAACTGTTACTGGAGGGAAAGGAACTTTTTTACCACAGGATAAAAAATCTAAAGGTAAATTTAGGTCTAATAATCGTTTTCGTTCCTTTCGTCACAATAAGGAACAAAAGCCTGATCCTTCATCCACAGGAGCGGTATCTGTTTGGAAACCATCTCCAGTCTGGAATAAATCCAAGCCTTTTAGAAAACCAAAGCCAGCTCCCAAGTCCACATGAAGGTGCGGCCCTCATTCCAGCTCAGCTGGTAGGGGGCAGATTACGATTTTTCAAAGAAATTTGGATCAATTCAATTCACAATCTTTGGATTCAGAACATTGTTTCAGAAGGGTACAGAATTGGCTTCAAAATAAGGCCTCCTGCAAAGAGATTTTTTCTTTCCCGTGTCCCAGTAAATCCAGCGAAGGCTCAAGCATTTCTGAAATGTGTTTCAGATCTAGAGTTGGCTGGAGTAATTATGCCAGTTCCAGTTCTGGAACAGGGACTGGGGTTTTATTCAAATCTCTTCATTGTACCAAAGAAGGAGAATTCCTTCAGACCAGTTCTGGATCTAAAAATATTGAATCGTTATGTAAGGATACCAACATTCAAAATGGTAACTATAAGGACTATCCTGCCTTTTGTTCAGCAAGGGCATTATATGTCCACAATAGATTTACAGGATGCATATCTGCATATTCCGATTCATCCAGATCACTATCAGTTTCTGAGATTCTCTTTCCTAGACAAGCATTACCAGTTTGTGGCTCTGCCGTTTGGCCTAGCAACAGCTCCAAGAATTTTTACAAAGGTTCTCGGTGCCCTTCTGTCTGTAATCAGAGAACAGGGTATTGTGGTATTTCCTCATTTGGACGATATCTTGGTACTTGCTCAGTCTTCACATTTAGCAGAATCTCATACGAATCGACTCGTATTGTTTCTTCGAGATCATGGTTGGAGGATCAATTTGCCAAAAAGTTCATTGATTCCTCAGACAAGGGTAACCTTTTTTAGGTTTCCAGATAGATTCAGTGTCCATGACTCTGTCTCTGACAGACAAGAGACGTCTAAAATTGGTTTCAGCCTGTCGAAACCTTCAGTCTCAATCATTCCCTTCGGTAGCCTTATGCATGGAAATTCTAGGTCTTATGACTGCTGCATCGGACGCGATCCCCTTTGCTCGTTTTCACATGCGACCTCTTCAGCTCTGTATTCTGAACCAGTGGTGCAGGGATTTCACAAAGATACATCAATTGATATCTTTAAAACCATTTGTACGACACTCTCTGACGTGGTGGACAGATCACCAACGTTTAGTTCAGGGGGCTTCTTTTGTTCTTCCAACCTGGACTGTGATTTCAACAGATGCAAGTCTGACAGGTTGGGGAGCAGTTTGGGGGTCTCTGACAGCACAAGGAGTTTGGGAATCTCAGGAGGTGAGATTACCAATCAATATTTTGGAACTCCGTGCAATTTTCAGAGCTCTTCAGTCATGGCCTCTTCTAAAGAGAGAATCGTTCATTTGTTTTCAGACAGACAATGTCACAACTGTGGCATATATCAATCATCAAGGAGGGACTCACAGTCCTCTGGCTATGAAAGAAGTATCTCAAATTCTGGTTTGGGCGGAATCCAGCTCCTGTCTAGTTTCTGCGGTTCATATCCCAGGTATAGACAATTGGGAAGCGGATTATCTCAGTCACCAAACGTTACATCCGGGCGAATGGTCTCTTCACCCAGAGGTATTTCTTCAGATTGTTCAAATGTGATGGCTTCTCATCTAAACAAGAAACTTCCCAGGTATCTGTCCAGATCCAGGGATCCTCAAGCGGAAGCAGTGGATGCATTGTCACTTCCTTGGAAGTATCATCCTGCCTATATCTTTACGCCTCTAGTTCTTCTTCCAAGAGTAATATCCAAGATTCTGAAGGAATGCTTGTTTGTTCTGCTGGTGGCTCCAGCATGGCCTCACAGGTTTTGGTATGCGGATCTTGTCCGGATGGCCTCTTGCCAACCGTGGACTCTTCCGTTAAGTCCAGACCTTCTGTCGCAAGGTCCTTTTTCTCTTGTTAAGTGTAGTCAGTCCACGGGTCATCCATTACTTATGGAATATATCTCTTCCTAACAGGAAGCTGCAAGAGGATCACCCAAGCAGAGCTGCTATATAGCTCCTCCCCTCACATGTCATATTCAGTCATTCTCTTGCAGCCTAACTAAAGATAGGTCGCTGTGAGAGGTCTGTGGTGTTTTTTAACTTAGTTTATTTCTACAATCAAAAGTTTGTTATTTAAATGGCACCGGAGTGTGCTGTTTGTTCTCAGGCAGCATTAGAAGAAGAATCTGCCTGCGTTTTCTATGATCTTAGCAGACGTAACTAAGATCCACTGGCTGTTCTCATCTGAGGAGTGAGGTAACTTCAGAAAAGGGGAATAGCATGCAGGGCCCTCCTGCAAATGAGGTATGTGCAGTAAATTATTTTTCTGAGGAATGGAATTGACTGAGAAAATACTGCTGATACCAATGTAAAGTTCAGCCTTAAATGCAGTGATAGCGACTGGTATTAGGCTCATGAGTGTGTGTACACTGAATGTATTTTTCTAAGGAATGGAATTGACTCTGAAAATACTGTTAATACTGAAATAATGTATGAGCCTTAACTGCAGTAAAAGCGACTGGTAGCAGGCTTATTAATAACAATTCATAACTTTTCAAATGTATGTTTAAAACGTTTACTGGCATGTTAATCGTTTTTTGTGAGGTACTTGGTGATAAAACTTATTGGGGCATGATTTTTACCACATGGCCATCTTTGTTTTCTGCATAGAAACAGTTATCTGAGCTTCCCCACTGTTGTAATATGAGTGGGAGGGGCCTATTTTAGCGCTTTTTTGCGCTGTAAAAATTCAGTCACAATCTGTCTACTTCATCCTCCATGATCCAGATCGTCTCTAGAGAGCTCAGGGGTCTTCAAAATTCATTTTGAGGGAGGTAATCAGTCACAGCAGACCTGTGACAGTGTGTTTTGACTGTGATAAAAACGTTAATTATTAAATTGTTATCCGTTTTTGAGTATTAAGGGGTTAATCATCCATTTGCTGGTGGGTGCAATCCTTTGCTAACTTAATACATTTACTGTGAAAAATTGGTTGCTATAACTATTTTGGTTCATTGTTATTTCAACTGTGACAGCTTTTTGTGCTTCTTAAAGGCACAGTAGCGTTTTTTATATTGCTTGTAAATTTATTTAGAAAGTATTTCCAAGCTTGCTAGTCTCATTGCTAGTCTGTTTAAACATGTCTGACAAAGATGAATCTCTTTGTTCACTATGTTTAAAGGCCAATGTGGAGCCCAATAGAAATTTGTGTACTAATTGCATTGATGTTACTTTAAATAAAAGTCAATCTTTACATGTAAAGAAATTATCACCAGACAACGAGGGGGAAGTTATGCCGACTAACTCTCCTCACGTGTCAGTACCTTCGCCTCCCGCTCAGGAGGTGCGTGATTTTGTGGCGCCAAGTACATCAGGGAGGCCCTTACAAATCACTTTGCAAGACATGGCTACTGTTATGACAGAAGTATTATCTAAATTGCCAGAATTAAGAGGCAAGCGCGATAGCTCTGGGTTAAGGACAGAGCGCGCGGATGAGGTGAGAGCCATGTCAGATACTGCGTCACAGTTTGCAGAACATGAAGACGGAGAGCTTCATTCTGTGGGTGACGGATCTGATCCAGGGAGACTGGATTCAGAGATTTCTAATTTTAAATTTAAGCTTGAGAACCTCCGCATATTGCTAGGGGAGGTATTAGCGGCTCTGAATGATTGTAACACGGTTGCAATTCCAGAAAAATTATGTAGGTTGGATAGATACTATGCGGTACCGGTGTGTACTGACGTGTTTCCTATACCTAAAAGGCTTACAGAGATTATTAGCAAGGAGTGGGATAGACCTGGTGTGCCTTTTTCCCCTCCTCCCATATTTAGTAAAATGTTTCCTATAGACGCCACCACACGAGACTTATGGCAGACAGTCCCTAAGGTGGAGGGAGCAGTTTCTACTTTAGCTAAGCGTACCACTATCCCGGTGGAGGATAGTTGTGCCTTTTCAGATCCAATGGATAAGAAATTAGAGGGTTACCTTAAGAAAATGTTTGTTCAACAAGGTTTTATCTTACAGCCCCTTGCATGCATTGCGCCTGTCACTGCTGCGGCGGCATTCTGGTTTGAGTCTCTGGAAGAGGCCATTCGCACAGCTCCATTGGATGAAATTATGAACAAGCTTAAAGCACTTAAGCTAGCTAACGCATTTGTTTCTGATGCCGTCGTACATTTAACCAAACTTACGGCTAAGAACTCCGGATTCGCCATCCAAGCGCGCAGAGCGCTATGGCTTAAATCCTGGTCAGCTGACGTGACATCTAAATTGCTTAATATTCCTTTCAAAGGGCAGACCTTATTCGGGCCCGGCTTGAAAGAAATTATAGCTGACATTACGGGAGGTAAGGGCCATGCTCTACCTCAGGACAGGGCCAAATCAAAGGCCAAACAGTCTAATTTTCGTGCCTTTCGTAACTTCAAGGCAGGAGCAGCATTAACTTCCTCCGCTCCAAAACAGGAAGGAGCTGTTGCTCGTTACAGGCAGGGCTGGAAGGTTAACCAGTCCTGGAACAAGGGCAAGCAGGCCAAGAAACCTGCTGCTGCCCCTAAGACAGCATGAAGAGAGGGCCCCCTATCCGGAAACGGATCTAGTGGGGGGCAGACTTTCTCTCTTCGCCCAGGCTTGGGCAAGAGATGTCCAGGATCCCTGGGCGTTGGAGATCATATCTCAGGGATATCTCCTGGACTTCAAAACTTCTCCTCCACGAGGGAGATTTCATCTTTCAAGGTTATCAGCAAACCAAATAAAGAAAGAGGCGTTTCTACGCTGTGTACAAGACCTCTTACTGATGGGGGTGATCCACCCAGTTCCGCGGACGGAACACGGGCAAGGATTCTATTCAAATCTATTTGTGGTTCCCAAGAAAGAGGGAACCTTCAGACCAATCTTGGACTTAAAAATCCTAAACAAATTCCTAAGAGTTCCATCATTCAAAATGGAAACTATTCGAACCATCCTTCCCATGATCCAAGAGGGTCAGTACATGACCACAGTGGACTTAAAGGATGCCTACCTTCACATACCGATTCACAAGGATCATTATCGGTACCTAAGATTTGCTTTCCCAGACAGGCATTACCAGTTTGTAGCTCTTCCCTTCGGATTAGCTACGGCTCCAAGAATCTTTACAAAAGTTCTGGGCTCACTTCTGGCGGTACTAAGACCGCGAGGCATAGCGGTGACTCCGTACCTAGACGACATTCTGATACAAGCGTCAAGTTTTCAAACTGCCGAGTCTCAAACTGCCGAGTCTCATACAGAGATAGTTCTGGCATTTCTGAGGTCGCATGGGTGGAAGGTGAACGTGGAAAAGAGTTCTCTATTACCACTTACAAGGGTTCCCTTTCTAGGGAGTCTTATAGATTCTGTAGAGATGAAAATTTACCTGACAGAGGCAGTGCATGGAAGTAATCGGCTTAATGGTAGCGGCAATGGACATAGTACCATTTGCGTGCCTGCATCTCAGACCACTGCAATTGTGCATGCTAAGTCAGTGGAACGGGGATTACTCAGATTTGTCCCCCCTACTAAATCTGGATCAAGAGACCAGAGATTCTCTTCTATGGTGGCTTTCTCAGCCACATCTGTCCAAGGGGATGACCTTTCGCAGGCCAGATTGGACGATTGTAACAACAGACGCCAGCCTTCTAGGCTGGGGCGCAGTCTGGAACTCCCTGAAGGCTCAGGGATTATGGACTCAGGAGGAGAAACTCCTCCCAATAAATATTCTGGAATTAAGAGCAATATTCAATGCTCTCCTAGCTTGGCCTCAGTTAGCAACTCTGAGGTTCATCAGATTTCAGTCGGACAACATCACGACTGTGGCTTACATCAACCATCAAGGGGGAACCAGAAGTTCCCTAGCGATGTTGGAAGTCTCAAAGATAATTCGCTGGGCAGAGTCTCACTCTTGCCACCTGTCAGCGATTTACATCCCAGGCGTGGAGAACTGGGAGGCGGATTTTCTAAGTCGCCAGACTTTTCATCCGGGGGAGTGGGAACTTCATCCGGAGGTCTTTGCTCAACTGATTCATCGTTGGGGCAAACCAGATCTGGATCTCATGGCGTCTCGCCAGAACGCCAAGCTTCCTTGTTACGGATCCAGGTCCAGGGACCCGGGAGCGGTGCTGATAGATGCTCTGACAGCCCCTTGGGTCTTCAACATGGCTTATGTGTTTCCACCATTCCCGATGCTTCCTCGTTTGATTGCCAAGATCAAACAGGAGAGAGCTTTGCTGATTCTGATAGCGCCTGCGTGGCCACGCAGGACCTGGTATGCAGACCTAGTGGACATGTCGTCCTGTCCACCGTGGTCTCTGCCTCTGAGACAGGACCTTCTAATTCAGGGTCCTTTCAACCATCCAAATCAAATTTCTCTGAGGCTGACTGCATGGAGATTGAACGCTTGATTCTATCAAAGCGTGGCTTCTCGGAGTCGGTTATTGATACCTTAATACAGGCTAGGAAGCCTGTTACCAGAAAAATTTACCATAAGATATGGCGTAAATATTTATATTGGTGCGAATCCAAGAGTTACTCATGGAGTAAGGTTAGGATTCCTAGGATATTGTCCTTTCTACAAGAGGGTTTAGAAAAGGGCTTATCTGCTAGTTCGTTAAAGGGACAGATTTCTGCTCTGTCTATTCTTCTACACAAACGTCTGGCTGAAGTTCCAGACGTTCAGGCTTTTTGTCAGGCTTTAGCTAGGATTAAGCCTGTGTTTAAGACTGTTGCTCCGCCGTGGAGCTTAAACTTAGTTCTTAACGTTCTTCAAGGCGTTCCATTTGAACCCCTTCTTTCCATTGATATCAAGCTGTTATCCTGGAAGGTTCTGTTTTTGATGGCTATTTCCTCGGCACGAAGAGTCTCTGAGTTATCTGCTTTACATTGTGATTCTCCTTATCTGATTTTTCATTCAGACAAGGTAGTTCTGCGTACTAAACCTGGGTTCTTACCTAAGGTAGTTACTAACAGGAATACCAATCAAGAGATTGTTGTTCCATCACTGTGTCCTAACCCTTCTTCAAAGAAGGAACGACTTTTGCATAATCTGGACGTAGTCCGTGTCCTGAAATTCTATTTGCAGGCAACTAAAGATTTTCGTCAAACTTCTTCCCTGTTTGTCGTTTACTCTGGACAGAGAAGAGGTCAAAAGGCTTCGGCTACCTCTCTCTCTTTTTGGCTTCGTAGCATAATACGTTTAGCCTATGAGACTACTGGACAGCAGCCTCCTGAAAGGATTACAGCTCATTCTACTAGAGCTGTGGCTTCCACCTGGGCCTTTAAAAATGAGGCCTCTGTTGAACAGATTTGCAAGGCTGCAACTTGGTCTTCACTTCACACTCTTTCAAAATTTTACAAATTTGACACTTTTGCTTCTTCGGAGGCTATTTTTGGGAGAAAGGTACTTCAGGCAGTGGTTCCTTCTGTTTAATGTTCCTGCCTTGTCCCTCCCTTCATCCGTGTACTTTAGCTTTGGTATTGGTATCCCATAAGTAATGGATGACCCGTGGACTGACTACACTTAACAAGAGAAAACATAATTTATGCTTACCTGATAAATTTATTTCTCTTGTAGTGTAGTCAGTCCACGGCCCGCCCTGTCTTTAAGGCAGATCTAAATTTTTAATTAAACTCCAGTCACCACTGCACTCTATGGTTTCTCCTTTCTCGTCTGCTTTGGTCGAATGACTGAATATGACATGTGAGGGGAGGAGCTATATAGCAGCTCTGCTTGGGTGATCCTCTTGCAGCTTCCTGTTAGGAAGAGATATATTCCATAAGTAATGGATGACCCGTGGACTGACTACACTACAAGAGAAATAAATTTATCAGGTAAGCATAAATTATGTTTTTCCATCAGGATCTCAAATCCTTAAATTTCTTTCATGTAATTAGCAAGAGTCCATGAGCTAGTGACGTATGGGATATACATTCCTACCAGGAGGGGAAAAGTTTCCCAAACCTCAAAATGCCTATAAATACACCCCTCACCACACCCACAAATCAGTTTTACAAACTTTGCCTCCTATGGAGGTGGTGTCGAAACCTTCAGTCACAATCATTCCCTTCGGTAGCCTTATGCATGGAAATTCTAGGTCTTATGACTGCTGCATCGGACGCGATCCCCTTTGCTCGTTTTCACATGCGACCTCTTCAGCTCTGTATGCTGAACCAGTGGTGCAGGGATTACACAAAGATATCTCAATTAATATCTTTAAAACCGATTGTACGACACTCTCTGACGTGGTGGACAGATCACCATTGTTTAGTTCAGGGGGCTTCTTTTGTTCTTCCGACCTGGACTGTAATTTCAACAGATGCAAGTCTTACAGGTTGGGGAGCTGTGTGAGGGTCTCTGACAGCACAAGGGGTTTGGGAATCTCAGGAGGTGAGATTACCAATCAATATTTTGGAACTCTGTGCAATTTTCAGAGCTCTTCAGTCATGGCCTCTTCTAAAGAGAGAATCGTTCATTTGTTTTCAGACAGACAATGTCACAACTGTGGCATACATCAATCATCAAGGAGGGACTCACAGTCCTCTGGCTATGAAAGAAGTATCTCGAATTCTGGTATGGGCGGAATCCAGCTCCTGTCTAGTTTCTGCGGTTCATATCCCAGGTATAGACAATTGGGAAGCGGATTATCTCAGTCGCCAAACGTTACATCCGGGCGAATGGTCTCTTCACCCAGAGGTATTTCTTCAGATTGTTCAAATGTGGGGATTTCCAGAAATAGATTTGATGGCGTCTCATCTAAACAAGAAACTTCCCAGGTATCTGTCCAGATCCAGGGATCCTCAAGCGGAAGCAGTGGATGCATTGTCACTTCCTTGGAAGTATCATCCTGCCTATATCTTTCCGCCTCTAGTTCTTCTTCCAAGAGTAATCTCCAAGATTCTGAAGGAATGCTCGTTTGTTCTGCTGGTAGCTCCAGCATGGCCTCACAGGTTTTGGTATGCGGATCTTGTTCGGATGGCCTCTTGCCAACCGTGGACTCTTCCGTTAAGACCAGACCTTCTGTCGCAAGGTCCTTTTTTCCATCAGGATCTCAAATCCTTAAATTTAAAGGTGTGGAGATTGAACGCTTGATTCTTAGTCAAAGAGGTTTCTCTGACTCTGTGATTAATACTAATTTACAGGCTCGTAAATCCGTATCTAGGGAGATATATTATAGAGTCTGGAAGACTTATATTTCTTGGTGTCTTTCTCATCATTTTTCCTGGCATTCTTTTAGAATTCCGAGAATTTTACAGTTTCTTCAGGATGGTTTGGAAAAAGGTTTGTCTGCAAGTTCCTTGAAAGGACAAATCTCTGCTCTTTCTGTTCTTTTTCACAGAAAGATTGCTAATCTTCCTGATATTCATTGTTTTCTACAAGCTTTGGTTCGTATAAAACCTGTCATTAAGTCAATTTCTCCTCCTTGGAGTTTGAATTTGGTTCTGGGGGCTCTTCAAGCTCCTCCGTTTGAACCTATGCATTCATTGGACATTAAATTACTTTCTTGGAAAGTTTTGTTCCTTTTGGCCATCTCTTCTGCCAGAAGAGTTTCTGAATTATCTGCTCTTTCTTGTGAGTCTCCTTTTCTGATTTTTCACCAGGATAAGGCGGTGTTGCGAACTTCTTTTAAATTTTTACCTAAGGTTGTGAATTCTAACAACATTAGTAGAGAAATTGTGGTTCCTTCATTATGTCCTAATCCTAAGAATTCTAAGGAGAAATCATTGCATTCTTTGGATGTAGTTAGAGCTTTGAAATATTATGTTGAAGCTACTAAGAATTTCAGAAAGACTTCTAGTCTATTTGTTATCTTTTCCGGTTCTAGGAAAGGTCAGAAGGCCTCTGCCATTTCTTTGGCATCTTGGTTGAAATCTTTAATTCATCATGCTTATGTCGAGTCGGGTAAAACTCCGCCTCAAAGGATTACAGCTCATTCTACTAGGTCAGTTTCTACTTCCTGGGCTTTTAGGAATGAAGCTTCTGTTGATCAGATTTGCAAAGCAGCAACTTGGTCTTCTTTGCATACTTTTACTAAATTCTACCATTTTGATGTGTTTTCTTCTTCTGAAGCAGTTTTTGGTAGAAACGTACTTCAGGCAGCTGTTTCAGTTTGATTCTTCTGCTTATAATTTCAGTTTTTTTCATTATAAGATTTAAACTTTATTTTGGGTGTGGATTATTTTCAGCGGAATTGGCTGTCTTTTATCCCTCCCTCTCTAGTGACTCTTGCGTGGAAAGATCCACATCTTGGGTAGTCATTATCCCATACGTCACTAGCTCATGGACTCTTGCTAATTACATGAAAGAAAACATAATTTATGTAAGAACTTACCTGATAAATTCATTTCTTTCATATTAGCAAGAGTCCATGAGGCCCACCCTTTTTGTGGTGGTTATGATTTTTTTGTATAAAGCACAATTATTCCAATTCCTTATTTTTTATGCTTTCGCACTTTTTTCTTATCACCCCACTTCTTGGCTATTCGTTAAACTGATTTGTGGGTGTGGTGAGGGGTGTATTTGTAGCCATTTTGAGGTTTGGGAAACTTTGCCCCTCCTGGTAGGAATGTATATCCCATACGTCACTAGCTCATGGACTCTTGCTAATATGAAAGAAATGAATTTATCAGGTAAGTTCTTACATAAATTATGTTTTTCCCCCTTCAAGGTTAAGAATTATACAGCACACAAATACTTATTTCCTTCTGTTTATATATGATTCTTAAGTTAATTTCTTAGTTACTATGGAGCAAACGGGTTCCGACTGATAGTTAGTGTTTGTTTTTAAGGATTCTCAGGCATGTCCCCTTGCTCAGCTTTGTCTATTGCTAATCCTAAACAGGGTTTTACTGAGTGTGCAAGGGTTTCTACCTTTATTAGTTCTACTGAACTTTCTCCAAAATTTAAGGATTATATTCACTCTACTATTAGTGAGATTATTGAGGGACATTTTAATTTCTTTAGAGGTAGAGGAAAGTCCTGCTACAGTTGAACAACCTTTTAAAAGGATTGATTTCTTTTTAATGACACGATGAGTCCACAGATCATCTAATTACTATTGGGAATAACACTCCTGCCCAGCAGGAGGCGGCAAAGAGCACCACAGCAAAGCTGTTAAATATCACCTCCCTTCCCTCCCAACCCAGTCATTCTCTTTGCCTACGTTAAGAGCAAGGAAGTGTTAAAGTTATGTGTTATAAAAGATTCTTCAATCAAGAGTTTATTATTTTATTTTTTTTATTTTTTTTTTAAATATATTTTTATTGAGGTTATAAAGCACATTACAGTAGATATTCAACCATTGACAATAAGGATATATCAGTAATTATATACCCCAAAACATATCAGAGAGATAAAGACAAAACTATTCTGGGCATGAAATTTGTACATCTCTGGAAGAAAATCAGAACCATATCTATGTGATAAAGAACAGTGTCAGGTATTCATTTCACTGGCATTATAAACAACGAAATTAACAACCAGAGTCCAGCAAACAAAAGTACAATTATTAGTCAAATATAACCTGAGTGGAGATAGATTGTAATGGAAATGGAACCTCTTTTTTATATATGATGGAAATGGTCCCCAGATTGCTGTTTGTATAGTTATTTTAATCTTGAAAATGGCCAACGTTTGAGGCAATTGGGGGTTAGATTTTATTTGGCCACTTTTGGGCCAAGTTAGCGGGGAGGGGGAAAGGAAGTTCAGCGGGCGAGAGCCGCTCACAGTGAAATAAGGGGGGGGGGGGGGAATGAGGGGCGGAGTTCTGTAAAATGTCACGTTACAGAGAAATTAGAAACATTCTAGTCGTAGGCATTTTTGAAAGCATATACATTCGAGTGAAATTCAAACAGACTTAACACCAGAATCATGCAAAGCTTAAAAGTCTTTATCCCAAAGATTAAATGAGCAGGAACGCTGTGCCCAAGGAGCTTAGGATAAGAAAAAGGAAAAAGGTGACCTGTCTGAGAACAATATGTGGGACTGGTGGGGACAGATATCATTTTGGAGGCCCTACTTAAGGGGTCATACGTGTACTAAAAATTTCAAGAGAGACCAGAAATGTCTATATTAGACTCATTGCCAGCATAAACTGGGGGCGCTGTTTTAGTCCGTTTGCTATACTCAATCTACACCCTTATACTGCAGAGCTCAGTACAACGCTTATAACTGCACACAAGTTAAATCTATATGCTAAAGGTCCTGCATTAAACTCGTTACTATGCATAATATATGCCCATATACAAGGGATCCCGTATAAGACCTGTTACTATATGTAATGTATGAGGGACGCTTCTCCGGTATCTGGGCCTATATAAAGTAGCAAGGGCAAAAAAGTAAGTACTGTGGCATCTGAGCAAGTACACATTCACAATGACAAGATTAAAACAAAGTGTATACGATATGTCTCTCCCTAGCAGTATCTTACGATGAACAATGTATGTTCCAACAGTTTGAGCTAAGTTCCGAGTGTGTGCCCCTGCTAGCCAATCCATGCCTGATGTAACTCAATTCTCAATGGGATGGTAAATTCTGCTAGGTTCAGAGTTGGTAAGTCTACTACATATGATCGCCAAGGGTTGACTGAGCTTGAAATGTGTGTAACGAAGAGATATAGACATAAAATAACAAGTAGAATAAACCCCAGTAGGTACCTCCATATTGTGAAAGTGGCCTTCATAAACTACCTCAGCTGTCACCTCAAATACAATGTTAGGGGTTCATATACCACTAGAAGGGAAGGGAATAGAAAAGTTGCATAGAGAACTGTAATAGCACTGTTGGGAAGACATTCATAACTACCAACAAGTTTCTAGATCCTATAATAACCATGAACCTAAAAAAGATTTGAAAAGGAGCAAAAATTCAACTGTCATCTCAGTTATAACATGAAAATACCCCCAACCGCTGAGATGAAAGGAAACATAAAAATTAACAGTTAGAGCATAACCTTTTAATTGTATAATGTGGGCAGTCAATATTCAACCTATGCCGGACTTATGCAGCTCTAAAATAAAGAAAGGGAAAATGTTCACATGTCCGATGAACTGCCTGGTTATCCGTTGTGCAGGGTGGGAGCTTAGCGGACTCTTATCATCTCCAAGTATAGCTAAGAGCTTCGGTGACCATTTCTTAGGGCTGCCGCTATTAACCTCATGATGGTTGGGGGCTACAGGTTTGCTTTGCCAGTCACTTACGGCTCTGAACATATTGCCTGAGGTAGATGCTTCTCGACAGTGAGATTGTGTAGCGCTCTGATCTTGGCCTGTACTCCCCAGAGTCTGATGCGGCATCTCAGTTAGATAAGTGCTATTCTCAATAGCTCCAGCACTGTCAGCGGTATCCTGAGAGGGATTGTCACCTACAACACTCTGCGTGTCCCACTCTGCAGCAGCGCGTGTATCAGAGGCACACCACATGTCCGATGGTATGAAAGAATCCTCCTCCGGTTCATGCATTTCCACAAGTAGGGCAGAAAAAAGGAGATCAAAATGTTGCCTGAGATCTCGGTAGTGCTGATCTAGGGAGTGCAGTGTACTACGTTCCCAGTGCTCTATGGCATCGATTGTAGTGGGGTTATGTCTCATGGTGATCTCTGATTCAAACGATGGTATCGCAATCCCCAAGGGGCTGTGTGTGGATAGTCTTGTCAGGGGCATATTCACAGCCCACAGGGAGCCCTTAGTATGCTCAAGATAGGTCTCACCTCTATCTCCACGTGGACGTCAATATGGCCGTTCCTTAGTCAGGCTGTGCGCAGGTTGCAGTTGATGGGGGAATGCTCCTGTTTGTCGCTGCAGGTACTCTCTCCGTTACTGAACCTCTCAATACTGACCCACAAGGTATTAGCTATAGCTTTCAAAGATCTAGGGCAGTCCTGAGCGGTCTTATTATGAAGTAAAAATATTATAATAACAGAGCTCTCTCAGCTTGCGACCGCTCAGGTGCCTGGCTTGCTCCGCCCCCCGAGTTTATTATTTTTAAAGTAGTACGAGATTGTGCTGCTTTGTCCTAGGGTGTAGCCGTAGTCCATATCAGTCTCTTCAGCAGAGCAGTGGCTTTAGAGCAATGGGAACTTGTGGGACATAATTCTCACTGTGTCTCCCATATTCTGATGCTGCCCTACTTCTGTAAAGTCTGAGGGATTTTGCTCAGTCTTTTAATTTTGTTTCACAGGTCCATGTGAGGGAGAGGACATCTTAAACAATGTCTGTTTGATCCCTGTGGGAGGACAGGAGCAAACAAACACCAGTGTGGCTATCCGATGAGGATTTATCTAAGTAGAATGTCAAGCATTTAACTTACCCCCCTCTTCACGGTCGCTCATCTCGGTGTATTCACCTGTGTGTGTTAGAGCCCTTAGGTGAAACTTCTCAATGTGCCGCTGCAAATCCAGCCCGGAGCTTCCACGCTCAAACAGGCTGCTCGAACTGGCGTCGCACTCTGATGCACCCGGCTCACAGGCGTGACGTCACCAGGCGGATACCGGCTTGTGGGGGGTAAGGAGTCCCCGATTCTTTGTTTCAATCGCTGGTCCTCATGCTTAAAAATCCGACTGGAACTTAGGCATCAAGGGTGATGTACACCTGCTGGCTCCACTGTGGCTTGTTGCAGCAAACGTAGAAAAAGATTTCAGGAGTCGCAGGTGAGGTCAATTCAAAAATAGCATTTATTCAGGTAAAACAGGTCACAGAATGGTGGAAACAGCCCTCCAGTGATACAAGCTTGTATCACGCTTGTATCACTGGAGGGCTGTTTCCACCATTCTGTGACCTGTTTTACCTGAATAAATGCTATTTTTGAATTGACCTCGCCTGCGACTCCTGAAATCTTTTTTTAAGAGGACATCTTAAACCTCGGAACTGCCTTACTGTCGGGCAGACTGAGGTAAGTGCTGATTTATTATCTGGGGGTTTACATCAGGACTCAGAAAAAGTTAGGCACTTTATTCATAGAAGGGACAATAAAGAGGCTCATGGGATATGGGGCACTTTATTTTATTGCACAAAGCTCCTACATTATCAGGAGGCATATGTGGACAGTATTAGTGCAGGAACTGGGGCTGGAAGAAAGCAAGGCATTATGGTGGTTCACATCTTAAACAATATGCACGAGATGACCAAATTTGGCGATGCCCATGATGGGCGGTACTAGAGGAGGCGGTAATCGCATTGTGCGCCCTTTTTTCATTCCTCTTCCTGGTAGTCGGAAGAAGAAGCTTGTCAGCATATTTCCTCCTTTGCATCTCTAGTGAATTGGATGTGTGTTTAGGAACAGTAACTGACGCCTTGTATCGACTGCATCCGGATCTGTTAGGGACCGCCTCCTGTTTAGCAGAGAGGGTCGGTTTCTTCAGACAGGTAGGCACCTCAGCAAAGTCCTGCTGAGGTGTAGAGGTGATCTGCAGGGTTGATTTGTATTGCTGTATTCACATACATTAAAAAGTAAAAAAGTTACCGTTTTAAAATTTAAAGAGACAGTAAAGTTTTTTTGTTCAATGTTAATTTTTACTTAAAAATTCTATATTTTTTTAACCAATGTGAGTTAAGATGGACCAAGAGTCCTTGCAAGCTGTCACCTGTACTTTGTTTTGTTGCCAATGTGGAACCACCAATTCCTTTCTGTTCCTCATGTATTGAGAGGACTTTAAATTATAGGGATAGACTTTTTGCCGAGTCATCATTTTCCAAAGAGGATGTTGTTCAGGAGTCTAATGACAATGCTCAATATATGCCGCAGCTTTCTCCTCAAGCATCCCAAATTTTACCGCCCTCACATGCAGTGCTCTGCGCTTCCTCTCTAGCTCCCACTGGAGTTACTTTAAAAGACATCACTTCTCTCATGTCTTCTGCAGTTCCAGATGCGTTGTCTGCTTTTCCAATGTTGCAGGGAAAGCGGAAAATCAGACATTCAGTAAGCGAGGTTTCTGATGCAGTTGTTGCTATTTCAGATGCCCCCTCCCAGAAACCTGAGGAGGAGGATACTGTAGTAGCATCTGAAGGTGAAATTTCAGATTCTGACAGTGTAATTCCTCTTGCTGATACTGAAGTTGTATCCTTCAGGTTTAAGCTAGAACACCTCCGTCTACTATTTAAGGAGGTTTTAGCTACATTAGACGACAGCGACGCCACGGTCATTGTTAATCCTAAGAAATCCAGTAATCTTAACAAACATTTTGAGTTACCTTCCTCGATAGAGGTTTTCCCTTACCAGACCGAGCTTCTGAGATCATTGCTAAGGAGTGGGAGAGACTGGGTATCCCTTTTTCTCCATCTCCTATTTTTAAAAGAAACAGTCCCCAAGGATGAAGGAGCTGTTTCCACCCTAGCTAAGAGAACTACTATACCCATAGAGGATAGGTGTGCTTTCAAAGATCCTATGGACAAAACGTTAGAGGGGTTACTCAAAATATGTATGTACGCCAGGGATGCTTCCCTTCAAGTTATAAAACTGGGAGCAAAAATGTCAGGTTTCTCTGTTCTAGCTCGCAGAGCCTTATGGTTAAAACCTTGATCTGCGGATGTATCCTCTAAGTCTAAGCTTTTAACGATTCCTTACAAGGGAAAGACCTTGTTTGGACCGGGCTTGACAGAAATAATCTCTGATATTACAGGAGGTAAGGGTCATCTTCTCCCTCAGGATAAGAGAAACAAGCAAAAGGGACGTCAGAGTAATTTTCGTTCCTTTCGAAATTTCAAGGGAAATTCTTCCTCTTCCGCTTCCAAGGGACAGTTTAAACCTTCATGGAGACCCAACAAGTCTTGGAATAAGGGGAAACAATCCAAGAAGCCTGCTATTGAATCAAAGACAGCATGAAGGGACTGCCCCCTATCCGGGACCGGATCATATAGGGGGCAGACTTTCCTTCTTTACTCAGGTTTACGTTTGAGATGTTCAGGATCCCTGGGCAGTAGACATAGTGTCCCAGGGATACAAACTAGAGTTCAAAGGTTTTCCTCCCAGAGGCAGGTTTCTGCTTTCAAGATTATCTGTAGACCAGACAAGAAGAGAGGCGTTCTTACACTGTGTAAGAGACCTCTCCGACCTGGGAGTGATAGTTCCTGTTCCGATATAGGAAAAGGGTCTGGGATTTTATTGCAATCTGTTCGTGGTTCCCAAAAAGAGAGAACCTTCAGGCCTATTTTAGATCTCAAGAGTCTAAACAAATTCCTCAGAGTACCGTCCTTCAAGATGGAAACTATTCATTCCATTCTCCCTTTGGTCCAAGAGAGTCAATTTATGATAACAGTGGATTTAAAGGACGCGTACTTGCATGTTCCCATTCACAGGGATCATCACAAGTTTCTAAGGTTTTGCTTTCTAGACAAGCACTTCCAATTTGTGGTTCTTCCCTTCAGTCTTGCCATAGCTCCCAGAATTTTCTCAAAAGTTTTGGGATCGCTGTTGGCGGTGCTTCAGTTACAGGGCATTGCAGTTGCACCCTACTTGGACGACATCCTAGTCCAGGCACCATCCTTACAACAAGCAAGATCCCACACGGAAATGTTGTTATCCTTCCTGCGATCTCACGGATGGAAGGTAAATTTGGAAAAGAGCTCCTTAGTTCCAAATACAAGGGTGACTTTCTTGGGAACCATAATAGATTCCCTATCAATGAAGATTTTTCTGACAGAAGTCAGGAAATCAAAGATTTTCGATACTTGTCTAGCTCTTCAGTCTACTCCTCGGCCATCAGTGGCTCAGCACATGGAGGTAATCGGGCTGATGGTGGCAGCAAAGGACATCATCCCGTTTGCTCGGTTCCACCTCAAACCTCTGCAGTTAGACATTCTCAGGCAATGGAATGGAGATTATGCGGATTTGTCTCCTCGAATACTACTGGAGCAGGAGACAAGGGATTCTCTTCAATGGTGGTTGTCTCAGGATCATCTCTCCCAGGGAACCTGCTTTCGCAGACCACCTTGGGTGATTGTGACAGACGCCAGCCTTCTAGGATGGGGAGCAGTCTGGGGCTCTCTAAAGGCTCAGGGAGTTTGGACTCAGTCATAGTCTGTTCTACCTATAAACATTCTGGAGCTGAGAGCGATGCTCTTCTGGCCTGGCCCCAGTTAGCCTCGGTCCAGTTTATCAGGTTCCAGTCGGACAACATAACTTCAGTGGCTTACATCAATCATCAGGGAGGAACGAGGAGTTCCTTAGCGATGACGGAGGTAACCAGAATAATTCAGTGGGGGGAAACCCACTCGCTGTCTGTCGGCGATCCACATCCCAGGGGTGGACAACTGGGAGGCGGACTTCATGAGCAGGCAGACCTTTCATCCGGGGGAGTGGGAACTCCATCCGGAAGTGTTTTACAGCCTAATTCTCAAATGGGGTCAGCCGGAAATTGGATCTCAAAGCATATTGGCAGAATGCCAAGCTTCCAAGGTCCAGGGACCCTCAGGCGGTACTGATAGACGCCCTGGCGGTACCTTAGACCTTCAGTCTAGCATACCTATTTTCTCAGTTTGCTCTTCTTCCTCGGGCCATTGCTCAAATCAAGCAGGAGAGGCCATCTGTAATCCTCATTGCACCATCTTGGCCTAGCAGGATTTGGTATGCAGATCTGGTGGACATGTCGTATCTTCCACCTTGGAGACTTCCGTTGAGGAAGGACCTTCTAATTCAAAGGCCCTTCCTTCACCCAAATCTAGTTTCTCTGAAACTGACTGCTTGGAGATTGAAAACTTAATTTTATCCAAGCATGGCTTTTCAGAATCGGTCATAGAGACCATGATTCAGGCTTGTAAACCTGTAACTAGAAGGATTTACTACAAGATATGGAATAAATATCTCTATTGGTGTGAATCCAAGGGCTACTCTTGGAGTAGAGTTAGGATTCCTAGAATGTTGTCATTTCTCCAAAAGGGTTTGGAGAAAGGATTATCGACAAGTTCCCTAAAGGGTCAAATTTCTGCCTTGTCTGTTTTGTTACATAAACGACTGGCAGATGTTCCAGATGTGCAATCATTTTGTCAGGCCTTGGTCAGGATCAGGCCTGTGTTCAAACCAGTTACTCCTCCATGGAGTCTTAATTTAGTTCTTAAAGTTCTTCAAGGGGCCCCATTTGAGCGTATGCATTCCTTAGATATTAAGTTGTTATCTTGGAAAGTTTTATTTCTTGTTGCTATTTCTTCTGCTCGTAGAGTGTCAGAGCTCTCGGCATTGCAGTATGAGTCTCCTTACCTTATTTTTCATTCGGATAAGGTAGTTTTGTGTATTAAATTAGGATTTCTTCCTAAAGTAGTTTCTGATCGGAACATTAATCAGGAGATTGTTGTTCTTTCCTTGTGTCCTAATCCTACCTCTCAGAAGGAACGGCTTTTGCACAATTTGGACGTAGTTTGTGCCTTAAAGTTTTACCTGCAGGCAACTAAGGAATTTCATCAGTCTTCTGCCTTGTTTGTGGTTTTCTCTTTTTGGCTGAAGAGTGTCATACATTTTGCATTTTAAACTGCTGGACAACAACCTCCAGAGAGAGTTACGGCTCATTCCACGAGGGCTGTTGCTTCCTCATGGGCATTCAAGAATGAGGCTTCATGGAACAGATTTGCAAGGCTGCAACTTGGTCCTCTCTTCACACTTTTTCAATGTTCTACAAATTTGACACTTTTGCCTTGGCTGAGGCCGCTTTTGGGAGAAAGGTTCTTCAAGCAGTGGTGCCTTCCCTGTCTTGTCCCTCCCGTATCACCTGTGTACTCTAGCTTGGGTATTGATTCCCAATAGTAATTAGATGATCCGTGGACTCATCGTGTCATGAAAAAGAAAAGGAAATTTATTCTTACCTGATAAATGTATTTCTTTTTTGACATGATCAGTCCACGGCCCGCCCTGTTTTGAAATAGACAGGTTGTTGGTTTATTATAAACTTCAGACACCTCTGCACCTTGTTGCTTCCTTTCTCTCCTTTACTTCGGTCGAATGACTGGGTTGGGAGGGAAGGGAGCGGATATTTAACAGCTTTGCTGTGGTGCTCTTTGCCGCTTCCTGGTGGGCAGGAGAGATATTCCCAATAGTAATTAGATGATCCGTGGACTCATTGCATTAAAAAAGAAATACGTTTATCAGGTAAGCATAAATTTCCTTTTTTTTTAAGGCAGCTGCTAAGCATCCCTCATCTTTTCCCAAGCCTGATTCAGTTTCTGAAATTATTACTAAGGAATGGCAGAAGCCAGATATTCATTTGTTTCATCTTCCAAATTTAAATCTGTTTCCTCTCCCTTCTGTTAAAACAGAGATTTGGCAGACTGTTCCTAAGGTAGCAGGGCAGATTGAAAAGAAAAGTACCGTTGCTGCACTCTATTTAAAAAAAAAATGGTTTTATATATATATATATATATATATATATATATATATATATATATATATATATATATATATATATATATATATATGTGTGTGTGTGTGTCTGTATTAAAAGCACATTAGTCCACGTCTTACATGTTCGCGCTTGTATCCGGCACTTACTCATAGCATGTAAACTTACTTTTGACTGAGTAGGAAAAATGGTAGAAGGCGGTTTGAAATTAGTATCTTTTGCATAAGAGAGAGTTAGTTCTTCATTCATCGTTATTATTGGTGATTTCTAGCTCCTGTAAGACTGTAAGTGCTTCCAAGTCATCTGGACCTTTACTTCGGTCGAATGACTGGGTTGGGAGGGAAGGGAGCTGATATTCAAATCAGTCTTTCTAGTTTACATTTTTTTAAATGTCTTTTTTAATGTAAATTTTGTAATACATTTGTTTAGGTCTAAAAAGATTTTGAATGCATTTGGTCCCTTAGTTGGGGCAAAAGATAAGTCCCTTTTTAAGATTTGTTGTTTGTCTAACGAGCAGGGTCAAACAGTGTTGATCAGAAGGATCAGAAGCATTTTTTTTTAAATTTTATTATTTTCTCTTTTTTCCTTTTGACTGTGTTTTAGAAAATTATCTTAAAAATTGTTTCCTGAGTTTCTGAAGGAACTTGTCCTCTGGTTTTGTTTAGCTTTCAATTTCTGAAAGCCCTGGTATGGTTTAGAGTGTGTAGGTCTGTTTTTAGAGATAAAAATTCTTGGGATTGGCTTTACTTTATTATTATTATTAGTTATTTGTAGAGCGCTAACAGATTCCGCAGCACTATAAACATAGGTGGAATACAGGAAAATATTTATAGGGATCAGACGGGTAGAGGGCCCTGCCAAGAGTCACACTGTTGTAGTCAGCTCTAAAAAAGGTGATCTACAAACAGCATGGCCAGGGCTGTCTTTAATATTGACTGGACCCTGGGCAAAAATGTTCTTGGGCTCCCCCACCCCATGGAATTTCGCTCTCCACCCCAACATCCCAAAATACAACTAAATCAATGTATTTTATATATATATATATATATATATATATATATATAATAGCTCAGCAGTGGATCATCCACTGCTGGGCTAATCATTAAAAAAAAAAAAAAATGAAATAAATTGCAATATGTGAAACTGGACCTAAGCAGTGCTAATAAGTAAATAAAAATATAAATTCCTCCACTGTGGATTCATTTAATATGCTTTTGAATGTGATTCTGGTGTGAGGTTAGCTGGTTAAAGAGTTTTAGGGCAGCCAACAGGAGCAAAGCAAGGTAAAGACTGAGGAGGAAGCATGGAGGTGCAGACAAATATAAGTTTACTGATTGGAACAGCAGAACTACTATGTAAAATCTGAGAGAAAACAAAACCTATAAAAATAAATCTTACACTAATGTGTGAAGTATCAGCATGACACTATACATCAGCCACAGCAGCATATGTCCCTTCTTTGCTAGTAACAAGTTCCCTCTCACCCTGTACTAGACAATGCTGCATGGGGAGGGGCATGTGTGCACTCATTCTTCCCACTGACACCTTTCTACAAAGTACTGTTCCCCTAACAAACTTCAGTTAGTTGATCTTAGGGCCACAGCAGAAAGAACAGGGCTAAGGGGACCAGCAGACTGGATGCTGTCTGCCCAAGGCTTCATGGATATAGTGTGAGACAAATCACATAGCCTCAAGACTGAGGAGAACAGTGTGTGCAACTGCACAGTTGGAATGGCTGGATGCCGAGTTAGGGCTTAGTATTCAGTGCTGCACAGTGCACATCTAAAACAGCACATGGCAATAGCTTGGCATGTCACATGACACCGGCACGGTCTGGCACAGTTTCTCACAAATAAATATAAGCAGAGAACTTTTGACTGTGACAGTATAAGGACTGACTGTGTGTGTTCCCCATGTCACATCAGCAGTCTGGTATGAACCCAACAGAAAGTGATGACGGGGCAGAGAAGGCCCCAGAGAAGGCTACACTAAAGGTACAGTTTGACAGGTAGGAAGAGAACCACGAGAGGGCTGTGTCACAAATGCCGAAAAATTGGAGGGTCTGTTACAAAAGAGGGTGGTCATCAGTATCAAAGGCTGCAGACAGATCAAGGAGGATAAGCAGAGAGAACTGGCCTTTTGATGTTGCTGTAAGTAGGTTGTTGGTATACTTTACTGTGATCTCATGGGATTTCACTGAAATCTCATAAGATTTCAAAGTTAACTTCCTTAACCCCTTAATGACCAAGGACGTACGCCACACGTCCTCAAAAAAAAGACAGTTAATGACCGAGGACGTGTGGCGTACGTCCTTGGTCTGGAAAGCAGCTGGAAGCGATCCTGCTCGCTTCCAGCTGCTTTCCGGTTATTGCAATGATGCCTCGATATGGAGGCATCCTGCAATAACCCCCCTTGGCCATCCGATGCAGAGAGAGCCACTCTGTGGCCCTCTCTGCACCGGACATCGGTGGCCGTTATCGTTGGTGGGTGGGAGCAAGTCTGGGAGGCAGGTGGGCGGCCATCGATGTGCCGAGTGGAGGGAAGGGGGGCGGGATCGGGGGCGGGGGGGGCGGGAGCGCGCACGGGAGCGCGCGCATGCACGGGGGGCGGCGGGCGGGCCCGTGCACGGGGCGGGAGCGGGAGGGAACCGCTACACTACCGAAAAATAAAATTGTTAAAAGTTAAAAATAAAATGTTTTCAAATAAAGAAATAAACATCTAAGGGATCAGGAAGGGGTGGGGGGTTGGTCTTGGGGGGGGGGAAAGCTACACTACAGAAAAGGGCATTTTTTTTTTAAAAAAAAGGCACATTTGTTGCTAAACTGGGTACTGGCAGACAGCTGCCAGTACCCAAGATGGCGCCCATTAAGGCAGAGGGGGAGGGTTAGAGAGCTGTTTGGTGGGGGATCAGTGAGGTTGGGGACTAAGGGGGGATCCTACACAGCAGCATATGTAAATATGCCAAAAAAAAAAACCCAAAAAAGCCCAAATATAGCTTTTATTTTAGTACTGGCAGAGTTTCTGCCAGTACTTAAGATGGCGGGGACAATTGTGGGGTGGGGGAGGGAAGAGAGCTGTTTGGGAGGGATCAGGGGGTCTCATGTTTCAGGTGGGAGGCTGAGCTCTACATTAAAGATAAAATTAACCCTGTAAGCTACATAATTAACCCCTTCACTGCTAGCCATAATACACGTGTGAAATGCAGCGGCATTTGGCGGCCTTCTTATTACCAAAAAGCAACCCCAAAGCCATATATGTCTGCTATTTCTGAACAAAGGGGATCCCAGAGAAGCATTTACAACCATTTGTGCCATAATTGCACAAGCTGTTTGTAAATGATTTCAGTGAGAAACCTAAAATTGTGAAAAATTTAACGTTTTTTTTTAATTTGATCGCATTTGGCGGTGAAATGGTGGCATGAAATATACCAAAATTGGCCTAGATCAATACTTGGGGTTGTCTACTACACTACACTAAAGCTAAAAGTATCCCTAAAAGCTCCCTACATGTTCCATAATTAACCCCTTCACTGCTGGGCATAATACACGTGTAGTGCGCAGTGGCATTTAGCAGCCTTCTAATTACTAAAAAGCAACGCCAAAGCCATATATGTCTGCTATTTCTGAACAAAGGGGATCCCAGAGAAGCATTTACAACCATTTAAGCCATAATTGCACAAGCTGTTTGTAAATAATTTCAGTGAGAAACCAAAAGTTTGTGAAAAAATTAGTAAAAAAAGTGAACGATTTTTTGTATTTAATCGCATTTGGCGGTGAAATGGTGGCATGAAATATACCAAAATGGGCCTAGATGAATACTTTGGGATGTCTACTAAAAAAAATATATATACATGTCAATGGATATTCAGAGATTCCTGAAAGATATTAGTGTTCTAATGTAACTAGCGCTAATTTTGAAAAATAATGGTTTGGAAATAGCAAAGTGCTATTTGTATTTATGGCCCTATAACTTACAAAAAAAGCAAAGAACATGTAAACATTGGGTATTTCTAAACTCAGGACAAAATTTAGAAACTATTTAGCACAGTGTTTTTTGGTGGTTGTAGATGTGTAACATATTTTGGAGGTCAAAGTTAGAAAAAGTGTGTTTTTTTTCAATTTTTTCCTCATATTTTATAATTTTTTTTATAGTAAATTATAAGATATGATGAAAATAATGGTATCTTTAGAAAGTCCATTTAATGACGAGAAAAACGGTATATAATATGTGTGGGTACAGTAAATGAGTAAGAGGAAAATTACAGCTAAACACAAACACCGCAGAAATGTAAAAATAGCCTTGGTCCCAAACGGACAGAAAATGGAAAAGTGCTGTGGTCATTAAGGGGTTAAACTGAGGAGGGAAATAAAGTCACTGTGCTCCATATGCCTGGGACAAGCATCCTGATTTGATGCTTAAAGTCTCCTTAGAATAGGATTTGGCTCCTGAGGAAATTTTTAGGTAAACTATCATTCTTGTTTACATAGAGCTGTTCAGGTGATATTTTCAAGTCAGCGTTTTACAGATATGCTGTATCACTTTCAAGGGATTCGACATGTCCCTTTTAATTCCCTTTAAAAAAAAAATATGCTGAAAGTCAGAGAGAAGGGAGCTGCATATAATATATAAACATACACTAGGATAGGGAAATATTCTCTTTACAGAAATATGAATGAGGGAATATACTATTTTTTACTGTATATGTTTGTATGTGTGTGTGTATATGTGTGTGTGTGTGTGTATATATATATATATATATATATATATATATATATATATATATATATATATATTGCAAGTTAAGGGGGCACTCAACAATCCAAGTTAATATTCTTAAAAACAATGTTTTGGCTGTCTGTGGAGCCCTTTCTCAAGACATTACATCAATATTGATTAGTCACATTATTCTGGACATATCTTTTCTAACAGTGGTTCTGACTGTTCAAGTACCTCCCTAATATTTTTTTTTCCACAACTATGTAAAAATAGGCTTTCAGTGTCCATTCTGGTATAAGATAGGTGTATAACATAAACAAACTATGCAACTAGTTTTTCAGCACCTAGCATTGTCACATATGCCTACTGAACTTTTAGTTATGTGCTTTTTATACTTTAGTTGCCAACTTTGTCATTGACAAACCCTCACCTTTTAAACAAATATAATTTATATTTTTTTTTGCATAACCAGCACTGTTATATTAATACACTTTTTACCTCTATGATTAACTTGTATCTAAGCCTTGTCAGACTGCCCCCTTATTTCAGTTCTTTTGAAAGACTTGTATTTTAACCAATCAGTGCTGACTCATAAATAACTCCATAGGTGTGAGCACAATGTTTTCTATATGGCACACGTGAACTAACGCCCTCTAGTTGTTAAAAACTGTCAAAATGCTTTAAGAAACTGGCATATGAGCCTACCTAGGTGTAGCCTTCAACTAAGAATACCAAGAGAACAAAGCAAAACTGGTGATAAAAGTAAAAAGGAAAGTTGTTTAAAATTACATTCCCTATCTGAATCATGAAAGTTTATTTTGGACTAGGCTGTCCCTTTAATACCTCAAGGGAGGAGCCTGCAATACTTTGAATATTACCTTAATGTGCTGTCACTATGAGTGTAAAGATTTGTCATTGGGTAAAAACTTACTGGTACGGTACCAAAAAGGAATATTACTCTTTGTTTGCATTTGTTATGACTTTGAACTTTTATCAAATATGCTAAAATGTAGATTTTTTCTTTGCTAATCTGTATTTCACCTCCCCCCCCATTTACAGGAGTTTTGCACATCTGGATCCGCTGGTTTTGGTTTTTCTAAATCATTACATATTCCCAGAATAACACGTGTTAGTCTCAAGGATTTAATATACTGCATGGAGCAAGAAAAGGAAACCAGGCATTCCTTATCATTATATCGTGCATTCCTAAAATGAACTTTAAGAATTTTGCCAAAGAAATGCTTAATGCTTTATTGCACTATCCTGAATTTTGTTTCGGGAAAACAATCCTTCCAGAAAAAAAAAAAATGTTTTTGGTTTACAGGATTTATTTTAATATATAATTAAACATATTACAGCAACAGTGTCTTGCTTTTCTTTGTGCAATGAGTGGGTGAGTGGACACTGCATGATATTACATTGTATACAATTTAGTAAATTTAGATATCATTTCTAATTTTTCTATACCCTGGAGCCTACTTTTACCAAGTTTTAGTTGAACTTTTTGTTATTTTTTTGTGTTTAATGAATACACTCTTTAATACATACAAGTTTCAGGACAAACTGCATTTCTGCTATTTCTGATTAATGCAAATACGTTTTGTTTGCATTACATTGTGCAATTATTTCCTTCTCAGTTTTGTCAATATTGTAGCAAAGGTAAGACCTTGGAATGAACAACAGAGGTGCACATCTTCAGAGCTACAGTATATGGTTCTTGATCATTCCAGGGACTATTACTTATTTCTAAAGTTTATTTTAATTTTTTTGTTTGTTTTTTTTGTGGTGTTTTGTGTTTGTTTTTGCAGTTATGCATTTCATTTTACTTAAAGTACTATGTGAAAATTGAAAAAAAGATAGTGTATTGCCTTAAATAAAATCTCTTATATACACATTTGCTGCTGTAAAATTGAATTGCTAAAAAAACAGAATTATAAAAGGTGTCATAGTGAAAATTTTGGATTATTTTTATTTTTCTTCTCTTTTTTTTATGCAGCAAAGGATTAAATTAGCAATAAATGGACAGTAAACATGGGAACTTTAAATGCATAATTGTTTAAAAAGTGTGGGGGAGTCAGTGAAATCTGTTTTCTTTCATGTAATTGGCAAGAGTCCATGAGCTAGTGGCGTATGGGATATACAATCCTACCAGGAGGGGCAAAGTTTCCCAAACCTCAAAATGCCTATAAATACACCCCTCACCACACCCACAATTCAGTTTTACAAACGTTGCCTCCCTATGGAGGTGGTGAAGTAAGTTTGTGCTTGATTATCTTCTGTGATATGCGCTTCTCAGCATTTTGAAGCCTCATTCCTCTCAGAGTACAGTGTTTGTCAGAGAGATGTGAAGAGAGTATCATCTATTGATTCCATGGTTTTCCTCACGGGAATTCTTTTCAAAGGTTCTCTGTTATCGGTCGTAGAGATTCATCTCCTACCTCCCTTTTCAGATTGACAATATACTCTTATATACCATTACCTCTACTGATACTTTTTCAGTACTGGTTTGGCTATCTGCTATATGTGGATGGGTGTCTTTCGTTAAGTATGTTTTCATTGTTTAAGACACTCTCAGCTATGGTTTGGCACTTTATGTATTAATATAAAGTTTTAAATATATGTATTATACTTTGCCATGAGTCAGGTTTTTGTATATTTCCTTTTTGCAGACTATCAGTTTCAAAATTGGGAAACATATTTAGGAAGTTATTTTTTCTTACCTGGGGTATAGTCTTTTCTTCAAATTGACTGCTTTTTCATTAATTTTCACTGGCAAAATTAGGCTTGCGAGGTCGCAAAATGCTGATATTTATTGCGTCATTACAATTGTGTGATATAGTGAGCGCTGGGAAGCTTAAAAGGACTGTGAGGTATGGATATGTTAAAAATGGAATGTATTTATTACAGTTAATATACAATGAAAATACAATATAATACATACAAATTAAAAAGCTTCTAAAATTCTTCCTAAAATCTCTATGGATCCATGAGATATAAGTCTTAAGGATATAGTGTTACCTATATCTGTGGTGTTGGAACAAATATTACGTTAGCTCCGACAACAGTCTAAGACCATAGTATTATGGTCTATAAAGTGCAGTTCTATAAAGAAACTATTTGAGAGACATAAATTTCTTCATTTTTTCAACAAATTTTATTTCCATTTTTACACAATTGGATTTCTCCTACACTTTTATTTATATTGTATTTCTATCACTTATACTTTTATACTGTATCTGTATTGTTGACATCTGTATTATTGACATTGTACTACGCCAATTTTGGCCATTTACATCACATCTGCTGTTTGTAAATATCTGTGCTTAAACTGCACTTTATAGACCATAATACTATGGTCTTAGACTGTTGTCGGAGCTAACGTAATATTTGTTCCAACACCACAGATATAGGTAACACTATATCCTTAAGACTTATATCTCATGGATCCATAGAGATTTTAGGAAGAATTTTAGAAGCTTTTTAATTTGTATGTATTATATTGTATTTTCATTGTATATTAACTGTAATAAATACATTCCATTTTTAACATATCCATACCTCACAGTCCTTTTAAGCTTCCCAGCGCTCACTATATCACACAATTGTAATCACATCCCAAGTCCACTAGGGGACTTTTGCCAGTGAGCATAAGGCTGTAAAATACTAGCGCTCGGTCTACCACACACACGTATTTATTGCGTCATTCTTGGCGTGAGAATTGTTTTGCCGCAAAGGTACATTCGGTGGCGCAAATTCGTCATTTCCAGCATCTTAGTTGACACCAGGTTTCCTTGCACAAGGTTACGTCTGCCATGACGCGAGTTGCGTTATTTCTGGAAGTTGTTAGCGGCAAAAAAAAATTTCATTTTGCATTTTAATTATTTAAAACCCACTTCCTCTATGCCTCTTGCATTTTTTATGCTCAAAGGGCTATGCTGTTTGCATTTTTTTCTCATTCCTGAAACTGCCATATAAGGAAATTGATCATTTTGCTTTATATGTTGTTTTTTTCTCTTACATTTGCAAGATTTCTCAATCTGATCCTGTCTCAGAAACCACTGTTGGAACCCTGCTGCCTAATAACAGTTCTACCAAAAATAAGCGTATCTGTTGTAAGTTAGCGAAGATTATATCTCCAGCTGTAATATGTAACAGTTGTCATGATAAGCTTTTACATGCAGAGAATGTATCCATCAGTACTAGTACAATGCCTGTTGTTCCCTCAACATCTAATGTACATGATATCCCTATGAATATACAATATGTTATTGCAGAATGCGATTCAGAAGGCTTTGTCTTCTATTCCGCCTTCTAATATACGTAAAAGGTTTTTTTAAAAGTCTCATAAAGTTGATGAACTTTCAAAAGACCAACAACATACTGAATGATCTTCCTCTGATGAGGATCTATCTGTTTCAGAAGATCCTACCTCAGATATTGACACTGACAAATCTACTTATCTCTTTAAGATGTAGTATATTTGTTCCTTGTTAAGAGAGGTGTTGATTACTTTGGATATTGAGGAAACTAGTCCTCTTGATACTAAAACTAGTTAACGTTTAAATTCTGTTTATAAACCTCCTGTGGTTACTCCAGAGGTCTTTCCAGTTCCTGATGCTATTTCTGATATGATTTCAAAGGAATGGAATAGGCCTGGTACTTCTTTTATTCCTGCTTCTAGGTTTAAAAAGTTGTATCCTTTGCCAGCAGTTAGATTGGAACTATGGGGAAAAAATCCCCAAAGTTGATGGGGCTATTTCTACTCTTGCCAAACGTACTACTATTCCTATGGAAGATAGTACTTCTTTTAAGGACCCTTTAGATAGGAAACTTGAATCTTATCTAAGGAAAGCTTATTTATTTTCTGGCTACATTCTTAGGCCTGCTATATCTATGGCTGATGTTGCAGCTGCATCAACTTTTTGGTTGGAAAGCTTAGCGCAACAGGAAACAGATCCTGATTTGTCTAGCATTGTTCGCTTGCTTCAACATGCTAATCATTTTATATGTGATGCTATTTTTGATATCATCAAAATTGATGTTAAATCTATGTCTTTAGCTAATTTAGTTAGAAGAGCTTTGTGGCTCAAATATTAGAATGCTGACATGGTATCTAAGTCTAGATTACTATCTCTTTCTTTCCAATGTAACAATTTATTTGATTCTCAGTTGGATTCAATTATTTCAACTGTCACTGGGGGAAAAGGAGTTTTTTTAACCTCAGGATAAAAGATCTAAGGGTAAATCTAAAGCTTCTAATCATTTTTGTTCTTTTCGACAGAATAAGGAACAGAAAGCCAATCCTTTTCCCAAAGAATCTGGTTCCAGTTGGAAACCTTCTTCAAGTTAAAATAAATCCAAGCCTTTTAAGAAACCAAAGCCAGCCCCCAAGTCCGCATAAAGGTGCGACCCTCATTCCAGCTCAGCTGGTGGGGGGGCAGATTAAAATTTTTCCAAACATTTGGCCAGATTTTGTCCAAAATCAATGGATTCAGAGTATTGTCTCTCAAGGGTATCGAATAGGATTCAGAGTAAGACCTCTTGTGAGAAGATTTTTTCTCACACGTTCCAGCAAATCCAGTGAAGGCTCAGGCTTTTCTGAAGTGTGTTTCAGACCTAGTGCTTTTAGGGGTAATCATACCAGTTCCGTTCCAGGAACAAGGTCTTGGGTTTTATTCAAATCTGTTCATTGTCCCAAAGAAAGAAAATTCACTCAGGCTAGTTCTGGATCTGAAAATTATTAATCATTTTGTAAGAGTGCCAACTTTCAAAATGGTGACTATAAGGACTTTTCTGCGTTTTGTTCAGCAAGGTCATTATATTTCCACAATAGACTTACAGGGTGCATATCTTCATATTCCGATTCATCCAGACCACTATCGGTTTCTGAGATTCTCTTTTCTAGACAAGCATTACCAATTTTCGCTCTTCCATTTGGCCTAGCGACAGCTCCAAGAATGTTTTCAAAGGTTCTCGGTGCCCTACTCTCTGTAATCAGAGAACAGGGTATTGCAGTGTTTCCTTATTTGGACGATATCTTGGTACTAGCTCAGTCTTTACATTCTGCCGAATCTCACACAAATCAACTAGTGTTGTTTCTTCAAAGACATGGTTGGAGGATCAATTTACCAAAACGTCCTTGATTCCTCAGACAAGGGTCACCTTTTTATTTTTCCAGATAGATTCAGTGTCTATGACTCTGTCTCTAACAGACAAGAGACAAATAAAATTGGCTTCAGTCTCAATTCCCTTCAGTGGCTATGTGCATGGAAATTTTAGATCTCATGACTGCAGCATCGGACGTGATCCCCTTTGCTCGTTTTCATATGAGACCTCTTCAGCTTTGTATGCTGAATCAATGGTGCAGGGATTATGCAAGGATATCACAATTAATATGCTTAAATCCCAATGTTTGACTCTCTCTGATTTGGTGGTTAGATCACCACCATATAGTTCAAGGGGCCTCTTTTGTTTGTCCAACCTGGACTGTAAACACAACAGATGCAAATCTTTCAGGTTGGGGAGCTGTCTGAGGATCTCTGACAGCACAAGGGGTTTGGAAACCTCAAGAGGCGAGGTTACCAATCAATGTTTTAGAACTCCTTGCTATTTTCAGGGCTCTTCAGGTTTGGCCTTGGTTGAAGAGAGAACCATTCATTTGTTTTCAGACAGACAATATCACAACTGTGGCATATGTCAATCATCAGGGTGGGACTCACGGTCCCCTAGCTATGAAATAAGTATCTCGGATACTTTCTTGGGTGGAATTCAGCTCTTGTCTAATTTCTGCGGTACATATCCCAGGTGTAGACAATTGGGAAGCGGATTATCTCAGCCGTCAGACTTTACATCAGCGGGAGTGGTCTCTCCATCCAGATGTGTTTTTTCAGATTGTTCAGATGTGGGGTCTTCCAGAAATAGATCTGATGGCTTCCCATCTAAACAAGAAACTTCCCAGGTACTTGTCCAGGTCCAGGGATCCTCAGGTGGAGTTGGTGGATGTGTTAGCAGTTCCTTGGTTTTACCAACCTGCTTATATCTTCCCGCCTCTAGTTCTTCTTCCAAGAGTGATCTCCAAGATCATCATGGAACGATTGTTTGTGTTTCTGGTAGCACCAGCATGGTCTCACAGGTTCTGGTATGCGGATCTTGTCCGGATGTCCAGTTGTCAACCTTGGCCACTTCCTTTAAGACCAGACCTTCTTTCTCAAGGGCCGTTTTTCCATCAGGATCTCAAATCATTAAATTTGAAGGTATGGAAATTGAACGCTTAGTGCTTAGTCATAGAGGTTTATCTGACTCAGTGATTGATACTATGTTACAGGCTCGTAAATCTGTCTCTAGGAAGATTTATTATCAAGTCTGGAAGTTTTATATTTCATGGTGTTCTCATAAATTCTCCTGGCATTCTTTTAGAATTCCTAGAATTTTACAGTTTCTTCAGGATGGTTTGGATAAAGGTTTATCTGCAAGTTCCTTTAAGGGACAAATCTCTGCTCTTTCTGTTTTGTTTCAAAGAAAGATTGCTAAGCTTCCTGATATTTACTGTTTTGTGCAGGCTTTGGTACATATCAAGCCTGTCATTAAATCAATTTCTCCTCCTTGGAGTCTTAATTTGGTTTCAATGGCTTTACAGGCTCCTCCTTTTGAGCCTATGCATTCCTTGGATATTAAACTACTTTCTTGGAAAGTGTTGTTCCTTTTGGCTATCTCTTCTGCTAGAAGAGTTTCCGAATTATCTGCTCTTTCTTGTGAGTCTCCTTTTCTGATTTTCCATCTGGATAAGGTTGTTTTGCGGACTTCATTTAAATTTCTACCTAAGGTTGTGAATTCTAACAAAATTAATAGGGAAATTGTTGCCCCCTCTTTGTGTCCTAATCCTAAGAATTCTTTGGAGAGATCCTTACATTCTCTGGATGTTGTAAGAGCTCTGTAATATTATGTGGAAGCTACTAAAGATTTCAGGAAGACTTCTAGTCTATTTGTTGTCTTTTCTGGTTCTAGGAAAGGTCAGAAAGCTCCTGCCATTTCCTTGGCATCTTGGTTAAAGCTTTTGATTCTTCAGGCTTACTTGGAGTCAGGTCAGGCCCCGCCTCAGAGAATCACAGCTCATTTTACCAGATCAGTCTCCACTTCATGGGCTTTTAAGAATGAAGCTTCAGTTGATCGGATTTGCAAAGCAGCAACTTGGTCTTCTTTGCATACATTTACTAAATTCTACCGTTTTTATGTATTTGCCTATTCGGAAGCAGTTTTTGGTAGAAAAGTTCTTCAGGCAGCTGTTTCAGTTTGATTCCTCTGCTTATGTTTTAAGTTTTTTTTCTTTGCATTATGAGAAAAACCTATTCTTTTGGGTGTGGATTTATTTATTTTTTCAGTGGAAAATGGCTGTTTTTATTTTTATCCCTCCCTCTCTAGTGCCTCTTCTGTGGAGTTCCAAATCTTGGGTATTGCTATCCCATACGTCACTAGCTCATGGACTCTTGCCAATTACATGAAAGAAAACATAATTTATGTAAGAACTTACCTGATAAATTCATTTATTTCATATTGGCAAGAGTCCATGAGAAGCACCCTTTTTATGGTGGTTATGATTTTTTGTATAAAGCACAATTATTTCCAGTTCCTTTTTTTGATGCTTTTTACTCCTTTTTCTATTACGCCACTACTTGGCTATTCGTTAAACTGAATTGTGGGTGTGGTGAGGGGTGTATTTATAGGCATTTTGAGGTTTGGGAAACTTTGCCCCTCTTGGTAGGATTGTATATCCCATACGTCACTAGCTCATGGACTCTTGCCAATATGAAAAAAATGAATTTATCAGGTAAGTTCTTACATACTTTTTTTTTCCTCTCTTTTTTTTTTTTGTCTGTCTTCTTTCTCTCTTGTCATTCCCCATGCCCCCCCCCCCTTCCCCCATCCAGCTTTTCAACACTGCGGTTTTTAGGGCCCATAAACTCTTTAGAATTTAGACACGGCCCCCGAGTAATGGTTAGAATAATTTTTTGGAATGTAGGTGGCATACATTCCCCCAATTAAATGGAGAGTCATTATAAATTATTTAAGTAAAAGATATTGTGTGCTTGCAGGAGACACATCTCTCTGAAATTGAACACTCAAAACTGAAATCAAAGTGGGTCAGAGAAGTTAATGCAGCATCTTATACGAGAGGAGTAGCAATTCCTCTCAATAAAAATTTAGAATACACAATAAAACAAATAGTATAAGATAAAGAAGGAAGATTTCAATTTATAATTTTGTCATTAGATGGAAGAGATCTTCTGATAGGAAATATCTATGGTCCCAATAATCAAGACTGGAAATTTTGGAGTAAAATAAACAATATATTAACAAAGTTACTGGAAATCAGTACTATACTAGCTGGGGATTTCAATGTGACACACAATTGTTAGAGAAAAGTAAGAAACCTAGCAAGATGAGGCAAGCACAAATTAAATATGAAACAAAAATCTTCTTAACTTTCCAGTCTTGATTTGAACTGGTGGATATTTGGAGATTGCAAACTGTTTAGAATATACTTGCATTTCCCAAACTCATTATACTCTATCTAGGCTGGATATATTTCTATTGTCGGACCAACTGGTTCATAGGGTTAAGGAATCTAAGATACTTGATTTTTCATTATCAGACCATGCTCGGACCAACTGGTTCATAGAGTTAAGAAATCTAAGATACTTGATTTTTCATTATCAGACCATGCTCCGCTTATTTTAACATTAAATGAATATAAGAAATCTAATTATAATACCCTTTTCTTTCCCAAATATCTTCAGAATTCTGTTAAGTTTAAATCCTTTGTGGAAAATAGTTGGATGATAGTTGGATGAAATATTGTATTAGTAATGAGGAGCATCAAAATAAAGTTACAGTCTTTTGGGAGGCAGCTAAAGCCACTTTAAAAGTTTCTTATCTATGTAAGAAACTTAAAAAAGGCCCAACAGAAAGGAGACAAGGAATCATCACTCAATTTAACAACAGCCTACTCTGCCTTTAAGAATGCACCAAATAGAAATAATAGAGATAGGTATTTTGCATGTAAAAGAGTGAACTATTTTTATTGCACTTAGCACAAGAAGACAGTAGAAATATGGCACAATTTAATAGATTTGGTAACAAGGTGGGTAAATACCTTTCGAGTCTGTTTAAAAACGGCCTACCAATAGAATTCTATGATTTAATGAGGGAGAACATCACACCATTTTTAAAAACCTTATATGACCAATATTATTGCCAAAGTACTAAAATTACAGGACATTTTAAAAGCGCAAATATAATATTCCTAAGGAAGGGAAAGATCCAGAGGAAGTTACATCTTATAGACCAATTTCACTACTAAATCTGGACTATAAGATCTTTATGAAAATATTGGCAGATAGATTAAAAATAACCCTTCCCAAATTAGTACATCCAGATCAGGTGGGCTTTGTAAAAGGAATTACATCTGAAAATAATATTAGGAAAATCAAACATGTCATCTGTCATTATAGAGACAAGTTAAGGAAAGGGGATTCATCTGATCTGCCGAAGGCCTTTCTCCTGTCATTGGACTCGGAGAAGGCCTTTGACAGAGTGGAATGGGACTTTTTGCATCAAACTTTGGTATAATTCGGATTCAACGGTATTTTTTTAAATTTAATCACGAATGTATACTCAGATGCTAATGCTACTCTTTTGATAAATAGTAATATATCTACATCCTTTCCATTATATAGAGGGACGAGGCAAGGCTGCCCGATATCACCACTGCTTTTTGATCTAGTCCTGGAACCACTTGCTTTAAAGCTGCAGAATATTTTGCTGGGTTGTAAACTGGAAAAAGAGATCTTCCAGATGTCACTATTTGCAAATGATCTCCTGTTATGTGTAACTATGCCCGACAAACACATTAATGAGATCATTATTCAGTTAGAGACATATGGAAAAGTTTCAGGGTATAAAATTAACTTTTCTGGGGGGGCGGAGCCAACTACCTAAGCGACAGGACGTGCATGTCAGGAGCTCCTGCTAAGATTTATCTTTTTGGAGGCTTATAAACAGGATATAGCAATTTCTGGGTATTTTTATATGCTTCTCATAAGTAATAGCATCCAATAATACTTTTAAAGGATTTTTAGAGCCTGAGACGCAAATACCTCCTGACATTTGTCCTGTAGACCAACCATGTGGACGCTTGCTGCAGCTCCAGAAGCACAAGCCGTCACATCTGTATTATCACCAATACACTAGGAAAAGCCGCTACAACTATAGTGGATCAATAGTTGACAGCATGGGAGATATTACAACACGAATATGGACCCTCCTGCGGGACTTTCAATATAAAATGATAAAGGCTCTTGGCCGTGTCTCTATAGGCCCTGAGATGACAGCTACGTGGAAGAGTGAGACACATCCATCTCAAGACAAGGAACCGTCTGCTTGCTGTGGATTTCTAGTGGCACACTCTACAGGAGAGGCAGAGGACTTACGTGAGTGGGGTATGTGCCCATTTCAACCCATTGACCACTGGCTTGCTGAAAACGAATAGTATTTTCTTGTGTCAATGTGGACAAAGGCTGTGCAGTGCGATTATAGTAATGTCTTTGTTTAGCTTGTTTATGTTCTCTTTTGGCACGCACACATTTTTGAACAACTATATAGTCTCCTATTTTAGAACTATATAACTATGCGTTCTTTCTTATCTCATTGGGAAGGGACAGCTAACTAATCATCAGGATCTTATAAAGCTGTACTAAAGCCTGATAACTGCATAGTAGATTCCCTAAAGCGCTTAACAGAGCTGAAATATAAATTATATAATGTATCCTTGTACCTATGATTAGCTATGTTTTTCTAGGCTATGTCTATTTAGGAGGCACACAATATGCTAATCTGTGTTTATCTTAGGACATTTTATCTGGTTAGTAGGTATACCATATGCTGAAAATACCTAGTGGAAACGCTATTTTCTCTGTTAAGATTCGAGAATAGACAGTGGGCACTACAAATTGTCTCCTTAAGTTACCCTCCTTTATTATATTTCACTGATATTTAAGCATTATTCTGCCATAACTTAACTTGGTTTTAATTATATCGGTCATGTCTACTGTGGCCTACCATTAGATCCCTCCCCCCCCCCCCTGCTATTGGTTTACTTGGTAAACTAAGGAAACTATATCCCAGTAACCTACCGCTTATCTGATATTATAGACATTATATACTATACTTTCATTTACAGTCACCTCCCTTTATTTGTTATACTACCATTATACAAAGTCTACCACAAGTACTACTCCTCCTTTATACTGTTAATGTCTGGTTTGCGAGACCCTATAGTGGCCTCAATAGTTTAAGGAGATTATTTTAGCTCGGTAATATCATTCAACTGGTTCATTTAAAATTGGAAAACTTGAGATTCACTGTATACGACTATTATATACCTTAAACTTGTCTTATGTTTAACTAGTGTTGTTTTTTTCTTAAGTTGTTTAAAGAGATATATTGTCTATATATATTTTGTATACAATGATATGCTTTGTATATCTATTTCAAATCTCAATAAAAAATACTTTAAAAAAAAAAAAAACACTTTTCTAAATCAAGCATATTATGGCTAAATAAGTCCAAATTTCTTTCATGTAATTGGCAAGAGTCCATAAGCTAGTGACGTATGGGATATACAATCCTACCAGGAGGGGCAAAGTTTCCCAAACCTCAAAATACCTACAAATACACCCCTCACCACACCCACAATTCAGTTTTACAAACTTTGCTTCCTATGGAGGTGGTGAAGTAAGTTTGTACTAGATTTCTACGTTGATATGCGCTTCTCAGCATTTTGAAGCCCGGTTCCTCTCAGAGTACAGTGAATGTCAGAGGGATGTGAAGGGAGTATCACCTATTGAATGCAATGGTCTTCCTAACGGGGATCTATTTCATAGGTTCTCTGTTATCGGTCGTAGAGATTCATCTCCTACCTCCCTTTTCAGATCGACGATATACTCTTATATACCATTACCTCTATTGATTTTCGTTTCAGTACTGGTTTGGCTATATGTGGATGGGTGTCTTTTGGTAAGTATGTCTCATTTACTTAAGACACTCTCAGCTATGGTTTGGCACTTTATATTTAAAGTTCTAAATATATGTTTGTACTTATATTTGCCATGATTCAGATTTATCAGTATATTTCCTTTTTGCAGACTGTCAGTTTCATATCTGGGAATTGTATTAAAAAAAATTTTTTCTTACCTGAGGTTTTCAAATTGACTCTTTCTAAATTGCGGGCTGTTTTAGGCTCGCGAGAGCGCAAAATGCTATAATTTATTGCGTCATTCTTGGCGCAAGACTTTTTGGCGTGAAAATTACATTTGTTGACGCAAATTCGTCATTTCCGGCATCTTAGTTGGCGCTGAGTCTTTCACAAGGTTGGGTCATCTATGATGCTCGAGTTTCGTTCCAGACGTTTCTTTCATGTAATTAGCAAGAGTCCATGAGCTAGTGACGTATGGGATATACATTCCTACCAGGAGGGGCAAAGTTTCCCAAACCTCAAAATGCCTATAAATACACCCCTCACCACACCCACAATTCAGTTTTACAAACTTTGCCTCCGATGGAGGTGGTGAAGTAAGTTTGTGCTAGATTCTACGTTGATATGCGCTCCGCAGCAAGTTGGAGCCCGGTTTTCCTCTCAGCGTGCAGTGAATGTCAGAGGGATGTGAGGAGAGTATTGCCTATTTGAATGCAGTGATCTCCTTCTAAGGGGTCTATTTCATAGGTTCTCTGTTATCGGTCGTAGAGATTCATCTCTTACCTCCCTTTTCAGATCGACGATATACTCTTATATATACCATTACCTCTGCTGATTCTCGTTTCAGTACTGGTTTGGCTATCTGCTATATGTAGATGAGTGTCCTGGGGTAAGTAAGTCTTATTTTCTGTGACACTCCAAGCTATGGTTGGGCACTTTGTTTATAAAGTTCTAAATATATGTATTCAAACATTTATTTGCCTTGACTCAGAATGTTCAACTTTCCTTATTTTCAGACAGTCAGTTTCATATTTGGGATAATGCATTTTGATTTGACCATTTTTTCTTACCTTAAAATTTGACTTTTTCCCTGTGGGCTGTTAGGCTCGCGGGGGCTGAAAATGCTTCATTTTATTGCGTCATTCTTGGCGCGGACTTTTTTGGCGCAAAAATTCTATTTCCGTTTCCGGCGTCATACGTGTCGCCGGAAGTTGCGTCATTCTTTGACGTTATTTCGCGCCAAAAATGTCGGCGTTCCGGATGTGGCGTCATTTTTGGCGCCAAAAAGCATTTAGGCGCCAAATAATGTGGGCGTCTTATTTGGCGCGAAAAAATATGGGCGTCACTTTTGTCTCCACATTATTTAAGTCTCATTTTTTATTGCTTCTGGTTGCTAGAAGCTTGTTCTTTGGCATTCTTTCCCATTCCTGAAACTGTCATTTAAGGAATTTGATCAATTTTGCTTTATATGTTGTTTTTTCTCTTACATATTGCAAGATGTCTCACGTTGCATCTGAGCCAGAAGATACTACAGGAAAATCGCTGTCAAGTGCTGAATCTACCAAAGCTAAGTGTATCTGCTGTAAACTTTTGGTAGCTATTTCTCCAGCTGTTGTTTGTATTGATTGTCATGACAAACTTGTTAAAGCAGATAATATTTCCTTTAGTAAAGTACCATTGCCTGTTGCAGTTCCCTCAACATCTAAGGTGCAGAATGTTCCTGATAATATAAGAGATTTTGTTTCTGAATCCATAAAGAAGGCTATGTCTGTTATTTCTCCTTCTAGTAAACGTAAAAAATCTTTTAAAACTTCTCTCCCTACAGATGAATTTTTAAATGAACATCATCATTCTGATTCTGATGACTCCTCTGGTTCAGAGGATTCTGTCTCTGAGGTTGATGCTGATAAATCTTCATATTTATTTAAAATGGAATTTATTCGTTCTTTACTTAAAGAAGTTCTAATTGCTTTAGAAATAGAGGATTCTGGTCCTCTTGATACTAATTCTAAACGTTTAGATAAGGTATTTAAAGCTCCTGTGGTTATTCCAGAAGTTTTTCCTGTTCCTAATGCTATTTCTGCAGTAATTTCCAAAGAATGGGATAATTTGGGTAATTCATTTACTCCTTCTAAACGTTTTAAGCAATTATATCCTGTGCCGTCTGACAGATTAGAATTTTGGGACAAGATCCCTAAAGTTGATGGGGCTATTTCTACCCTTGCTAAACGTACTACTATTCCTACGTCAGATGGTACTTCGTTTAAGGATCCTCTAGATAGGAAAATTGAGTCCTTTCTAAGAAAAGCTTATCTGTGTTCAGGTAATCTTCTTAGACCTGCTATATCTTTGGCTGATGTTGCTGCAGCTTCAACTTTTTGGTTGGAAACTTTAGCGCAACAAGTAACACATCGTGATTCTCATGATATTATTATTCTTCTTCAGCATGCTAATAATTTTATCTGTGATGCCATTTTTGATATTATCAGAGTTGATGTCAGGTTTATGTCTCTAGCTATTTTAGCTAGAAGAGCTTTATGGCTTAAAACTTGGAATGCTGATATGGCTTCTAAATCAACTTTACTTTCCATTTCTTTCCAGGGTAACAAATTATTTGGTTCTCAGTTGGATTCCATTATTTCAACTGTTACTGGTGGGAAAGGAACTTTTTTACCACAGGATAAAAAATCTAAAGGTAAAAACAGGGCTAATAATCGTTTTCGTTCCTTTCGTTTCAACAAAGAACAAAAGCCTGATCCTTCATCCTCAGGAGCAGTTTCAGTTTGGAGACCATCTCCAGTCTGGAATAAATCCAAGCCAGCTAGAAAGGCAAAGCCTGCTTCTAAGTCCACATGAAGGTGCGGCCCTCATTCCAGCTCAGCTGGTAGGGGGCAGGTTACGTTTTTTCAAGGAAATTTGGATCAATTCTGTTCACAATCTTTGGATTCAGAGCATTGTTTCAGAAGGGTACAGAATTGGTTTCAAGTTGAGACCTCCTGCAAAGAGATTTTTTCTTTCCCGTGTCCCAGTAAATCCAGTAAAAGCTCAAGCATTTCTGAAATGTGTTTCAGATCTAGAGTTGACTGGAGTAATTATGCCAGTTCCAGTTCCGGAACAGGGGATGGGGTTTTATTCAAATCTCTTCATTGTACCAAAGAAGGAGAATTCTTTCAGACCAGTTCTGGATCTAAAAATATTGAATCGTTATGTAAGGATACCAACGTTCAAGATGGTAACTGTAAGGACTATCTTACCTTTTGTTCAGCAAGGGAATTATATGTCCACGATAGATTTACAGGATTCATATCTGCATATTCCGATTCATCCAGATCATTATCAGTTCCTGAGATTCTCGTTTCTGGACAAGCATTACCAATTTGTGGCTCTGCCGTTTGGCCTAGCTACAGCTCCAAGAATTTTTACAAAGGTTCTCGGTGCCCTGCTGTCTGTAATCAGAGAACAGGGTATTGTGGTATTTCCTTATTTGGACGATATCTTGGTACTTGCTCAGTCTTTACATTTAGCAGAATCTCATACGAATCGACTTGTGTTGTTTCTTCAAGATCATGGTTGGAGGATCAATTTACCAAAAAGTTCTTTGATTCCTCAGACAAGGGTAACCTTTCTGGGTTTCCAGATGGATTCAGTGTCCATGACTCTGTCTTTAACAGACAAGAGACGTCTAAAGTTGATTACAGCTTGTCGAAACCTTCAGTCACAATCATTCCCTTCGGTAGCCTTATGCATGGAAATTCTAGGTCTTATGACTGCTGCATCGGACGCGATCCCCTTTGCTCGTTTTCACATGCGACCTCTTCAGCTCTGTATGCTGAAGCAATGGTGCAAGGATTACACGAAGATATCTCAATTAATATCTTTAAAACCGATTGTTCGACACTCTCTAACATGGTGGACAGATCACCATCGTTTAATTCAGGGGGCTTCTTTTGTGCTTCCGACCTGGACTGTAATTTCAACAGATGCAAGTCTCACAGGTTGGGGAGCTGTGTGGGGATCTCTGACGGCACAAGGAGTTTGGGAATCTCAGGAGGTGAGATTACCGATCAATATTTTGGAACTCCGTGCAATTTTCAGAGCTCTTCAGTTTTGGCCTTTTCTGAAGAGAGAATCGTTCATTTGTTTTCAGACAGACAATGTCACAACTGTGGCATACATCAATCATCAAGGAGGGACTCACAGTCCTCTGGCTATGAAAGAAGTATCTCGAATCTTGGTTTGGGCGGAATCCAGCTCCTGTCTAATCTCTGCGGTTCATATCCCAGGTGTAGACAATTGGGAAGCGGATTATCTCAGTCGCCAAACGTTGCATCCGGGCGAATGGTCTCTTCACCCAGAGGTATTTCTTCAGATTGTTCAAATGTGGGAACTTCCAGAAATAGATCTGATGGCGTCCCATCTAAACAAGAAACTTCCCAGGTATCTGTCCAGATCCCGGGATCCTCAGGCGGAGGCAGTGGATGCATTATCACTTCCTTGGAAGTATCATCCTGCCTATATCTTTCCGCCTCTAGTTCTTCTTCCAAGAGTAATCTCCAAGATTCTGAAGGAATGCTCGTTTGTTCTGCTGGTAGCTCCGGCATGGCCTCACAGGTTTTGGTATGCGGATCTTGTCCGGATGGCCTCTTGCCAACCGTGGACTCTTCCGTTAAGACCAGACCTTCTGTCACAAGGCCCTTTTTTCCATCAGGATCTGAAATCCTTAAATTTAAAGGTATGGAGATTGAACGCTTGATTCTTGGTCAAAGAGGTTTCTCTGACTCCGTGATTAATACTATGTTACAGGCTCGTAAATCTGTATCTCGAGAGATATATTATAGAGTCTGGAAGACTTATATTTCTTGGTGTCTTTCTCATCATTTTTCTTGGCATTCTTTTAGAATACCGAGAATTTTACAGTTTCTTCAGGATGGTTTAGATAAGGGTTTGTCCGCAAGTTCTTTGAAAGGACAAATCTCTGCTCTTTCTGTTCTTTTTCACAGAAAGATTGCTATTCTTCCTGATATTCATTGTTTTGTACAAGCTTTGGTTCGTATAAAACCTGTCATTAAGTCAATTTCTCCTCCTTGGAGTTTGAATTTGGTTCTGGGAGCTCTTCAAGCTCCTCCGTTTGAACCTATGCATTCATTGGACATTAAATTACTTTCTTGGAAAGTTTTGTTCCTTTTGGCCATCTCTTCTGCTAGAAGAGTTTCTGAATTATCTGCTCTTTCTTGTGAGTCTCCTTTTCTGATTTTTCATCAGGATAAGGCGGTGTTGCGAACTTCTTTTGAATTTTTACCTAAAGTTGTGAATTCCAACAACATTAGTAGAGAAATTGTGGTTCCTTCATTATGTCCTAATCCTAAGAATTCTAAGGAGAAATCGTTGCATTCTTTGGATGTTGTTAGAGCTTTGAAATATTATGTTGAAGCTACGAAATCTTTCCGTAAGACTTCTAGTCTATTTGTTATCTTTTCCGGTTCTAGGAAAGGCCAGAAAGCTTCTGCCATTTCTTTGGCATCTTGGTTGAAATCTTTAATTCATCTTGCCTATGTTGAGTCGGGTAAAATTCCGCCTCAGAGAATTACAGCTCATTCTACTAGGTCAGTATCTACTTCCTGGGCGTTTAGGAATGAAGCTTCGGTTGACCAGATCTGCAAAGCAGCAACTTGGTCCTCTTTGCATACTTTTACTAAATTCTACCATTTTGATGTATTTTCTTCTTCTGAAGCAGTTTTTGGTAGAAAAGTACTTCAGGCAGCGGTTTCAGTTTGAATCTTCTGCTTATGTTTTTCGTTAAACTTTATTTTGGGTGTGGATTATTTTCAGCAGGAATTGGCTGTCTTTATTTTATCCCTCCCTCTCTAGTGACTCTTGTGTGGAAAGATCCACATCTTGGGAAGTCATTATCCCATACGTCACTAGCTCATGGACTCTTGCTAATTACATGAAAGAAAACATAATTTATGTAAGAACTTACCTGATAAATTCATTTCTTTCATATTAGCAAGAGTCCATGAGGCCCGCCCTTTTTTTGTGGTGGTTATGATTTTGTATAAAGCACAATTATTCCAATTCCTTATTTTATATGCTTTCGCACTTTTTTATCACCCCACTTCTTGGCTATTCGTTAAACTGAATTGTGGGTGTGGTGAGGGGTGTATTTATAGGCATTTTGAGGTTTGGGAAACTTTGCCCCTCCTGGTAGGAATGTATATCCCATACGTCACTAGCTCATGGACTCTTGCTAATATGAAAGAAATGAATTTATCAGGTAAGTTCTTACATAAATTATGTTTTTTGGCGCCAAAAAATGTTTTTCAGTTTGTGGTGCGTCATACTTGGCGCCAAACATTTTTTCATTATTTAAGATCTCATTCCCTTTGCCTTTGGTCTTTTTTTCTATGTCAGAGGCCTATTCTGTTTGCATTTTTTCCCATTCCTGAAACTGTCATATAAGGAAATTGATAATTTTGCTTTATATGTTGTTGTTTTTTCTTTTACATACTGCAAGATGTCTCAATCTGATCCTGTCTCAGAATCTACTACTGGAATCCTGCTGCCTGATATCGGTTCTACCAAAGCTAAGTGCATTTGTTGTAAAGTTGTGGTAACTGTTCCTCCAGCTGTGGTTTGTAATAGTTGTCATGATAAACTTTTACATGCAGAGAATGTTTCCATTAGTAGTAGTTCATTACCTGTTGCTGGTCCATCAACATCTAATGCTCAGGATATTCCTGTAAATTTAAGAGAATTTATTTCTTCCATTCAGAAGGCTTTGTCTGCCATTCCGCCTTCTATTAAAAGTAAAAGGTCTTTTAAAACTTCTCATAGAGTTGATGAATTTTCTAATGACCGACAACATACTGATTTATCTATCTCTGATGAGGATCTGTCTGATTCAGAGGATCCTGCCTCAGATATTGACACTGATAAATCCTCTTTTCTCCTGTTAAGTGTGGTCAGTCCACGGGTCATCATTACTTCTGGGATATTAACTCCTCCCCAACAGGAAGTGCAAGAGGATCACCCAAGCAGAGCTGCTATATAGCTCCTCCCCTCTACGTCACACCCAGTCATTCTCTTGCACCCAACTAATAGATAGGATGTGTGAGAGGACTGTGGTGATTATACTTAGTTTTTATATCTTCAATCAAAAGTTTGTTATTTTAAAACAGCACCGGAGTGTGTTGTTCCTTCTCAGGTAGAATTTGAAGAAGAATCTACCTGAGTTTTTGGATGATTTTAGCCGGCGTAGCTAAAATTCATTTTGCTGTTCTCGGCCATTCTGAGGAGTGAGGTAAACTTCAGATCAGGGGACAGCGGGCAGGTTCACCTGCAAAGAGGTATGTTGCAGTATATTATTTTCTGAGGAATGGAATTGACTGAGAAAATACTGCCAATACCAATATAATGTAAGTTCAGCCTTAAATGCAGTAGTAGCAACTGGTATCAGGCTGTTTATGTATATATGTGTACACTTCTGTATTCTGGGGAATGGCACTTCTCTGGGTAATACTATATGCATATAATTTTTAGCCTTACTTGCAGTGGGAACGTCTAGCAACAGGCTGTTTAATGGCATTTCATGATATTTGATTTTAAACGTTTTTTGCTGGCATGCTAAATTGTTTAAATATCTGAGGTACTGGGTGAAAAATTGTTTTTGGGCACTGTTTTTCCACTTGGCTATCTTTTATTTTAATCTGAGACAGTTTACTGAACTTCCCTCACTGCTGTGAGTGAGGGGGAGGGGCCTATTTTGGCGCTTTTGCTACGCATCAAAAATTCAGTCAAAAGTCTGTTTCTCTTCCTGCATGATCCGGATCGTCTCTACAGAGCTCAAGGGTCTTCAAAAATTACTTTGAGGGAGGTAATCACTCACAGCAGACCTGTGAGATTGTGCTTTGACTGTGATAAAAAAACGTTTATATTTTGTACATTTTTTTCTGCCATTAAGGGTTAGTTATCCATTGCTAATGGGGGCAATCCTTTGCTAAATTTATGCCTTTACTGGGAAAAATCTGATTGTTATAATTTTTCCAGTTCCTTATTATTAAACTGTCATAATTTTTTTCTGTGCTTCTTAAAGGCACAGTGTGTTTTTCACATTACTTGTAATTTGAGTGAAAAGTATTTCCAAGCTTGCTAGTTTAATTGCTAGTTTGTTAAACATGTCTGACTCAGAGGAATATCTCTGTGCTATATGTGCAAAAGCCAAGGTGGAGCCCAATAGAAATTTATGTACTAATTGCATTGATGCTACTTTGAATAAGAGTCATTCTGTACAAATTGAACATCATTCACCAAACAACGAGGGGGAAGTTATGCCGACTAACTTGCCTCACGTGTCAGTACCTGCATCTCCCGCTCGGGAGGTGCGTGATATTGTAACGCCGAGTACTTCAGGGCGGCCATTACAAATCACACTACAGGACATGGCTAATGTTATGACTGAAGTTTTGTCTAAATTACCAGAACTTAGAGGTAAGCGAGATCACTCTGGGGTGAGAACAGAGTGCGCTGATAATATTAGGGCCATGTCAGATACTGCGTCACAATTTGCAGAACATGAGGACGGAGAGCTTCATTCTGCGGGTGATGGATCTGATCCAAATAAACTGGATTCAGACATTTCAAATTTTAAGTTTAAGCTGGAAAACCTCCGTGTATTACTAGGGGAGGTCTTAGCGGCTCTGAATGATTGTAACACAGTTGCAATACCAGAGAAAATGTGTAGGTTGGATAAATATTTTGCGGTACCGTCAAGTACTGACGTTTTTCCAATACCTAAGAGACTTACTGAAATTGTTACTAAGGAGTGGGACAGACCCGGTGTGCCTTTCTCACCCCCTCCTATATTCAGAAAGATGTTTCCAATAGACGCCACCACACGGGACTTATGGCAAACGGTCCCTAAGGTGGAGGGAGCAGTTTCTACTTTAGCTAAGCGTACCACTATCCCGGTGGAGGATAGCTGCGCCTTTTCAGATCCAATGGATAAAAAATTAGAGGGTTACCTTAAGAAAATGTTTGTTCAACAAGGTTTTATATTGCAACCCCTTGCATGCATTGCGCCTGTCACGGCTGCAGCAGCATTTTGGTTTGAGTTTCTGGAAGAGACCCTTGAATCAGCTCCATTAGATGAGATTACACACAAGCTTAAGACACTTAAGCTAGCTAATTCATTTATTTCTGATGCCGTAGTACACTTAACTAAACTTACGGCTAAGAATTCTGGATTCGCCATTCAGGCACGCAGAGCGCTGTGGCTAAAATCCTGGTCAGCTGATGTTACTTCTAAATCTAAATTACTTAACATACCTTTCAAAGGGCAGACCTTATTCGGGCCCGGTTTGAAGGAAATTATCGCTGACATTACAGGAGGTAAAGGCCATGCCCTGCCTCAAGACAGAGCCAAACCTAGGGCTAGACAGTCTAATTTTCATGCCTTTCGTAACTTCAAGGCAGGAGCAGCATCAACTTCCTCTGCACCAAAACAGGAAGGAGCTGTTGCTCGATACAGACAAGGCTGGAAACCTAACCAGTCCTGGAACAAGGGCAAACAGGCCAGAAAGCCTGCTGCTGCCCCTAAGACAGCATGAAGTGAGGGCCCCCGATCCGGGAATGGATCTAGTGGGGGGCAGACTCTCTCTCTTCGCCCAGGCTTGGGCAAGAGATGTCCAGGATCCCTGGGCGTTAGAGATCATATCTCAGGGATATCTTCTGGACTTCAAAGCCTCTCCCCCAAGAGGGAGATTTCATCTTTCAAGGTTGTCAACAAACCAGATAAAGAAAGAGGCTTTTCTACGCTGTGTACAAGATCTTTTACTAATGGGAGTGATCCATCTGGTTCCGCGGTCGGAACACGGACAAGGCTTTTACTCAAATCTGTTTGTGGTTCCCAAGAAAGAAGGAACCTTCAGACCAATCTTGGATTTAAAGATCCTAAACAAATTCCTAAGAGTTCCATCGTTCAAAATGGAAACTATTCGGACAATCTTACCCTTGATCCAAAAGGGTCAGTACATGACCACAGTGGATTTAAAGGATGCCTACCTTCATATACCGATTCACAAAGATCATTACCGGTATCTAAGGTTTGCCTTCCTAGACAGGCATTACCAGTTTGTAGCTCTTCCATTCGGGTTGGCTACGGCTCCAAGAATCTTCACAAAGGTTCTGGGCTCTCTTCTGGCGGTGCTAAGGCCGCGAGGAATTTCGGTGGCTCCGTACCTAGACGACATTCTGATACAAGCGTCAAGCTTTCAAACTGCCAAGTCTCATACAGAGTTAGTACTGGCATTTCTAAGGTCGCATGGGTGGAAGGTGAACGTAGAGAAGAGTTCTCTCTTACCACTCACAAGGGTTCCCTTCTTGGGGACTCTTATAGACTCTGTAGAAATGAAGATTTACCTGACAGAAGACAGGTTAACAAAGCTTCAAAATGCTTGCCGTGTCCTTCATTCCATTCAACACCGGTCAGTGGCTCAATGCATGGAGGTAATCGGCTTAATGGTAGCGGCAATGGACATAGTACCCTTTGCACGCCTACATCTCAGACCGCTGCAATTGTGCATGCTAAGTCAGTGGAATGGGGATTACTCAGATTTGTCCCCTACTCTGAATCTGGATCAAGAGACCAGAAATTCTCTTCTATGGTGGCTTTCTCGGCCACATCTGTCCAGGGGGATGCCATTCAGCAGACCAGATTGGACAATTGTAACAACAGACGCCAGCCTACTAGGTTGGGGCACTGTCTGGAATTCCCTGAAGGCTCAGGGATCATGGAATCAGGAGGAAAGTCTCCTTCCAATAAACATTCTGGAATTGAGAGCAGTTCTCAATGCCCTTCTGGTTTGGCTTCAGTTAACAACTCGGGGGTTCATCAGGTTTCAGTCGGACAACATCACGACTGTAGCTTACATCAACCATCAAGGAGGGACAAGAAGCTCCCTAGCGATGATGGAAGTATCAAAGATAATTCGCTGGGCAGAGTCTCACTCTTGCCACCTGTCAGCGATCCACATTCCTGGAGTGGAAAACTGGGAGGCGGATTTCCTAAGTCGTCAGACTTTTCATCCGGGGGAGTGGGAACTTCATCCGGAGATCTTTGCCCAAATACTTCGACTTTGGGGCAAACCGGAGATAGATCTCATGGCGTCTCACCAGAACGCCAAGCTTCCTTGTTACGGGTCCAGGTCCAGGGTCCCGGGAGCAGTCCTGGTAGATGCTTTGACAGCACCTTGGACCTTCGGGATGGCCTATGTGTTTCCACCCTTCCCGATGCTTCCTCGATTGATTGCCAGGATCAAACAGGAGAGAGCATCGGTGATTCTGATAGCGCCTGCGTGGCCACGCAGGATCTGGTATGCAGATCTAGTGGACATGTCATCCTGTCCACCTTGGTCTCTGCCTCTGAGACAGGACCTTCTAATTCAGGGTCCTTTCAAACATCAAAATCTAATTTCTCTGAAGCTGACTGCTTGGAAATTGAACGCTTGATTTTATCAAAGCGTGGCTTTTCGGAGTCAGTTATTGATACCTTAATACAGGCTAGGAAGCCTGTTACCAGAAAGATTTACCATAAAATATGGCGTAAATACTTACATTGGTGCGAATCCAAGAGTTACTCATGGAGTAAAGTTAGGATTCCTAGGATATTGTCCTTTCTACAAGAAGGTTTAGAAAAGGGTTTATCTGCTAGTTCCTTAAAGGGACAGATCTCAGCTCTGTCCATTCTTTTACACAAGCGTCTGTCAGAAGTTCCAGACGTTCAGGCTTTTTGCCAGGCTTTGGCCAGGATTAAGCCTGTGTTTAAAGCTGTTGCTCCACCATGGAGCTTAAATTTAGTTCTTAACGTTTTACAGGGTGTTCCGTTTGAACCCCTTCATTCCATTGATATCAAGCTGTTATCTTGGAAAGTTCTGTTTTTAATGGCTATTTCCTTGGCTCGTAGAGTCTCTGAGTTATCAGCCTTACATTGTGATTCTCCGTATCTGATTTTTCATTCAGATAAGGTAGTTCTGCGTACTAAACCTGGGTTCTTACCTAAGGTTGTCACTAATAGGAATATCAATCAAGAGATTGTTGTGCCATCATTGTGTCCGAATCCTTCTTCAAAGAAGGAACGACTTCTGCACAATCTAGATGTAGTCCGTGCCCTGAAATTTTATTTACAGGCAACTAAAGATTTTCGCCAAACTTCTTCCCTGTTTGTCGTTTATTCTGGACAGAGGAGAGGTCAAACAGCTTCTGCTACCTCTCTCTCTTTTTGGCTTCGTAGCATAATACGTTTAGCCTATGAGATTGCTGGACAGCAGCCTCCTGAAAGAATTACAGCTCATTCCACTAGAGCTGTGGCTTCCACTTGGGCCTTTAAGAATGAAGCCTCTGTTGAACAGATTTGCAAGGCTGCAACTTGGTCTTCTCTTCATACTTTTTCCAAATTTTACAAATTTGACACTTTTGCTTCTTCGGAGGCTGTTTTTGGGAGAAAGGTTCTTCAGGCAGTGGTTCCTTCCGTATAAAGATCCTGCCTGTCCCTCCCGTCATCCGTGTACTTTAGCTTTGGTATTGGTATCCCAGAAGTAATGATGACCCGTGGACTGACCACACTTAACAGGAGAAAACATAATTTATGCTTACCTGATAAATTCCTTTCTCCTGTAGTGTGGTCAGTCCACGGCCCGCCCTGTTTTTATGGCAGGTCTAAATTTTTAAATTATACTCCAGTCACCACTGCACCCTATAGTTTCTCCTTTCTCGTTTGGTTCTTGGTCGAATGACTGGGTGTGACGTAGAGGGGAGGAGCTATATAGCAGCTCTGCTTGGGTGATCCTCTTGCACTTCCTGTTGGGGAGGAGTTAATATCCCAGAAGTAATGATGACCCGTGGACTGACCACACTACAGGAGAAAGGAATTTATCAGGTAAGCATAAATTATGTTATTTATTTACAATGGAGTATATTCGTTCTTTATTAAAAGAAGTGTTGATTACATTAGATATGGAGGAGACTAGTCCTCTTGATACTAAAACTAGTAAACATTTAAATTCGGTTTATAAACCTCATGTAGTTATTCCAGAGGTTTTTCCAGTTCCTGATGCTATTTCAGATATGATTTCAAAGGAATGGAATAGACTGGGTACTTCTTTTACTCCTTCAAGGTTTAAAAAATGGTATCCTTTGCCTACTGATAGATTGGAGTTTTGGGAAAAGATCCCCAAAGTTGATGGGGCCATCTCTACTCTTGCTAAAAGTACTATTATTCCTATGGAAGATAGTACTTCTTTTAAAGATCCTTTAGATATGAAACTTGAATCTTATCTAAGGAAAGCTTATTTATGTTCAGGTCATCTTCTTAGGCCTGCTATTTTTTTGGCTGATGTTGCAGCTGCCTCAACTTTTTGGTTGGAAACTTTAGCGCAACAAGTATCAGATCATAATGTGTATAGCATTGTTAAATTAATTCAACATGCTAATAATTTCATTTGTGATGCCATTTTTTGATATCATCAGAATTGATGTCAGATATATGTCTTTAGCTATTTTAGCTAGAAGAGCTTTATGGCTTAAATCTTGGAATGCTGATATGACTTCTAAATCAACATTGCTATCTCTTTCTTTCCAAGGTAATAAATTATTTGGTTCTCAGTTGGATTCTATAATTTCAACTGTCACTGGGGGGAAGGGAGCTTTTTTGCCTCAGGATAAAAAATCTAAGGATAAATTTAAAGCTTCTAACCATTTTCGTTCCTTTCGACAAAATATGGAACAGAAACCTAATCCTTCCCCTAAGGAATCTGTCTCCAATCGGAAGCCTTCCTCAATCTGGAATAAATCCAAGCCATTTAAGAGATCTAAACCAGCCCCCAAGTCCGCATGAAGGTGCGGCCCTCATTCCAGCTCAGCTGGTAGGGGGCAGATTGAAATTTTTCAAGGATGTTTGGATAAATTCAGTCCAAAACCATTGGATTCAGAATATTGTCTCTCAGGGGTACAGAATAGGTTTCAGAGTAAGACCGCCTGTGAGAAGTTTCTTTCTCTCACGCATTCCAGTGAACCCGGAGAAAGCACATGCTTTCCTGAAGTGTGTTTCAGACCTGGAGTTATCTGGGGTAATCGTGCCAGTTCCTTTTCAGGAACAGGGTCTGGGGTTTTATTCAAATATGTTCATTGTCAGACCAGTTCTGGATCTAAAAGTCTTGAATCGTTATGTAAGAGTACCAACATTCAAAATGGTGACTATAAGGACTATTCTGCCTTTTATTCAGCAAGGGCATTATATGTCCACAATAGACTTACAGGATGCATATCTTCATATTCCGATTCATCCAGATCACTATCAGTTCCTGAGATTCTCTTTTCTAGACAAGCATTACCAATTTGTTGCTCTTCCTTTTGACCTAGAGACAGCTCAAAGGATCTTTTCAAAGGTTCTCGGTGCCCTACTCTCTGTAATCAGAGAGCAGGGTATTGCAGTGTTTCCTTATTTGGACGATATCTTGGTACTTGCTCAGTCTTTATGTTCTGCAGAATCTCACACAAATCAACTAGTGTTGTTTCTTCAAAGACATGGAGGATCAATTTACCAAAAAGTTATTTGATTCCTCAGACAAGGGTAACCTTTTTAGGTTCCAGATAGATTCAGTATCCATGACTTTGTCTCTTACAGGAAAGAGACGTCTGAGACTGAAATTGGTTGCAGCCTGTCGGAACCTTCAGTCATTCCCTTCAGTAGCTATGTGCATGGAGGTTTTAGGTCTCATGACTGCAGCATCAAACGTGATCCCCTTTGCTCGTTTTCACATGAGACCTCTTCAGCTTTGTATGCTGAACCAATGGTGCAGGGATTATATAAGGATATCACAATTAATATCCTTAAATCCCAATGTTCAACTATCTCTGACTTGGTGGTTAGATCACCATCGTATAGTTCAAGGGGCCTCTTTTGTTCGTCCAACCTGGACTGTGATCACAACAGATGCAAGTCTTTCAGGTTGGGGAGCTGTCTGGGGATCTCTGACAGCACAAGGGGTTTGGAAATCTCAAGAGGCGAGATTACCAATCAATATTTTGGAACTCCGTGTGATTCTCAGAGCTCTTCAGTTTTGGCCTCTATTAAAGAGAGAGCCGTTTATTTGTTTTCAGACAGACAATGTCACAACTGTGGCGTATGTCAATCATCAGGGTGGGACTCACAGCCCTCATGCTATGAAAGAAGTATCCCGTATACTTGTTTGGGCAGAATCCAGCTTCTGTCTAATTTATGCGGTCCATATCCCAGGTATAGACCATTGGGAAGCGGATTATCACAGTCGTCAAACTTTACATCCAGTAGAGTGGTCTCTTCACCCAGATGTGTTTTTTCAAATTGTTCAGATGTGGGGGCTTCCAGAAATAGATCTGATGGCATCTCATCTAAACAAGAAACTTCCCAGGTACCTGTCCAGGTCCAGGGATCCCTAGGCAGAAGCAGTGGATGCATTGACACTTCCCTGGAGTTATCAACCTGCCTATATTTTTCTGCCTCTAGTTCTTCTTCCAAGAGTGATTTCCAAGATCATCATGGAGCAATCGTTTGTGCTGCTGGTGGCTCCAGCATGGGCTCACAGGTTTTGGTATGCGGATCTTGTTCAGATGTCCAGTTCAAATCAAATTGGGTGGATTAGTGTGCGCTAAAGGAAGGTATTGCTAAACACTACTCTAAAGATACAATCTCTGTATGTATCAAATACAAGTTAATAACCAAATAGCGAAGCCAAAGCTTCAAGATACAGAAAGTGCGCTAACAAGCTGAAAGTATACACACCATATAAGGAATTGAAGTGAAAATTTAATAAACATATAGAATAAGATACACAAATATATACATTAAAAATAGGGATGTCTCCCTGTAATGTAAATACAACTGGGAAAAAATCCTAATGAAAAAACAGGTTAAAACCTATAAATGATGAATAATGCAGATACTAATTGATAATCTATGACATAAAAAAGATATAGCATAAAAATGATAATTAAAAGATATGGCATAACAGTGATATCATAAAATAAAACTTAAAAGACAAGCACCAAGTTCATATGTATCAACACAGTGCAGGTGGCCGTATGCAAATGAATGCCGATATTGGAACAGTGGAAAGAAAATAACGGCTTGTACCACAAATAGATACAGTTTACTGTACCGTAAGTCAAGAGAGTGTTCAGAGGGTGTTACCGAGGAGAAGAAATCCTTCGGTCAAGGCTTGGACCGCGGCTGCAGTAACTGCCGTTCCTGGAGATAGAAGTGTGCAAACCTCTGCACATGTGAGTCGGCGTCTGGCGTCACAGGCTTCTCATCGGCTCCTCTCAGGGTGTTACTCGCTGCTCCAGCAGCGTAAAGGAAAAGCAGCTGATTGCTGTGTCCTGGTGGAAACTTTCTGTGAAGGCAGACTTGGCTGCTGTAGGTATGTTTAATGATCCAATACAATAGTGGGGCACAAGTTATCCCTCACCTTGGGATATTCAAAGATGCTGGTAACCCGGGTTTAAAGTTGCAGTACAGGCTGTACTGAAATATCCCTTGCTGTTTCAAAGTCACAGTGTCACAAATGCAAGCGACGCGTTTCGCCCTCCCTTGGGCTTTATCAAGACATCTTGATAAAGCCCAAGGGAGGGCGAAACGCGTCGCTTCCATTATTTTCTTTCCACTGTTCCAATATCGGCATTCATTTGCATACGGCCACCTGCACTGTGTTGATACATATGAACTTGGTGCTTGTCTTTTAAGTTTTATTTTATTTTATGATATCACTGTTATGCCATATCTTTTAATTATCATTTTTATGCTATATCTTTTTTATGTCATAGATTATCAATTAGTATCTGCATTATTCATCATTTATAGGTTTTAACCTGTTTTTTCATTAGGATTTTTCCCAGTTGTATTTACATTACAGGGAGACGTCCCTATTTTTAATGTATATATTTGTGTATCTTATTCTATATGTTTATTAAATTTTCACTTCAATTCCTTATATGGTGTGTATACTTTCAGCTTGTTAGCGCACTTTCTCTATCTTGAAGCTTTGGCTTCGCTATTTGGTTATCAGATGTCCAGTTGCCAACCTTGGCCACTTCCACTATGGCCAGACCTTCTATCTCAAGGTCCGTTTTTCCATCAGGATCTCAAATCATTAAATTTGAAGGTATAGAAATTGAACGCTTAGTGCTTAGTCATAGAGGTTTCTCTGACTCAGTGATTAATACTATGTTGCAGGCTCGTAAATCTGTTTCTAGAAAGATTTATTATCGATTGGAAGACTTACATTTCATGGTGTTCTTCTCATAAATTCTCTTGGCATTCTTTTAGAATTTTACAGTTTCTTCAGGATGGTTTGGATAAGGGTTTGTCTGCAAGTTCCTTGAAAGGACAAATCTCTGCTCTTTCTATTTTATTCCACAGAAAAATTGCTAAACTCCCTGATATTCATTGTTTTGTACAGGCTTTGGTTCGTATCAAGCCTGTCATTAAATCAATCTCTCCTCCTTGAAGTCTTAATTTGGTTTTGAAGGCTTTACAGGCTCCTCCGTTTGAGCCTATGCATTCTTTGGACATTAAAGGGACAGTCTATACCAGAATTGTTATTATTTTAAAAGATAGATAATCCCTTGTTTACCCATTCCCTAGTTTTGCATAACCAACACAGTTATATTTATATATTTTTTACCTCTGTGATTATCTTGTATCTAAGCCTCTGCAGACTGCCCCTTTATTTCAGTTCTTTTGACAGACTTGCAGTTTAGCCAATCAGTGATGGCTCCCAGGTAACTTCACGTGCACGAGCACAGTGTTATCTATATGAAAAACATGAACTAACACCCTCTAGTGGTGAAAAACCTGTTAAAATGCATTCTTAAGAGGCGGCCTTCAAGGTCTAAGAAATTAGCATATGAACCTCCTAGGTTAAGCTTTCAACTAAGAATACCAAGAGAACAAAGAAAAATTGGTGATAAAAGTAAATTGGAAAATTGTTTAAAATTACATGCCCTATCTGAATCATGAAAGTTTTTTTTGGACTAGACTGTCCCTTTAAATTGCTTTCTTGGAAAGTGTTGTTTCTTTTGGCCATCTCTTCTGCTAGAAGAGTTTCTGAATTATCTGCTCTTTCTTGTGAGTCTCCTTTTCTGATTTTTCATCAGGATAAGGCAGTTTTGCGGACTTCATTTAAATTCTTAACTAAAGTTGTGAATTCCAATAACATTAGTAGGGAAATTGTTGTCCCTTCTTTGTGTCCCCATCCTAAGAATTCTTTGGAAAAATCTTTAAATTCTTTGGATGCGGTGAGAGCTTTGAAATATTATGTTGAAGCTACTAAAGTTTTCAGGAAGACTTCTAGTCTATTTGTTATCTTTTCTGGTCCTAAGAAAGGTCAGAAAGCTTCTGCTATTTCGTTGGCTTCTTGGTTAAAACTTTTGATTCATCATGCTTATTTTTAGTTGGGTAAATCCCCACCTCAGAGGATTACAGCTCATTCTACTAAGTCAGTTTCCACTTCCTGGGCTTTTAAGAATGAAGCTTCAGTTGATCAGATTTGCAAAGCAGCAACTTGGTCTCTTTTTTGCATACATTTACTAAATTCTACCATTTTGATGTTTTTTCTTCTTCAGAAGCAGTTTTTGGTAGAAAAGTACTTCAGGCAGCTGTTTCAGTTTGATTCTTCTGCTTGTAATTTCAGTTTTTTTCTTTTCCATTATAAGATTAAAATTTATGATTTGGGTTGTGGATTAATTTTTTAATCGGAATTGGCTGTCTTTATTTTTTATCCCTCCCTCTCTAGTGACTCTTGCGTTGAGTTCCACATCTTGGGTATTGCTATCCCATACGTCACTAGCTCATGGACTCTTGCCAATTACATGAAAGAAAACATAATTTATGTAAGAATTTACCTGATAAATTCATTTCTTAGATATTGGCAAGAGTCCATGAGGCCCACCCTTTTTATGGTGGTTATGATTTTTTTTGTATAAAGCATAATTATTCCAATTCCTTTGTTGATGCTTTTTTACTCCTTTCTTTATCACCCCAATACTTGGCTATTCGTTAAACTGAATTGTGGGTGTGGTGAGGGGTGTATTTGTAGGCATTTTGAGGTTTGGGAAACTTTGCCCCTCCTGGTAGGATTGTATATCCCATACGTCACTAGCTCATGGACTCTTGCCAATATGAAAGAAATGAATTTATCAGGTAAATTCTTATATAAATTATGTTTTTATATAGATCACCCATTTTCAGAAACAGATCTTTTAAAATATTTAGGGATCTACTCGTCTTTCTCACCAGAGGATTGGTACAATGATAATATAATAAAGATCTTGAATAGTTGTATTAACAAACTAAAAAGCTGGTCCAGCTTTCCTCTCTTTCGGGTAGGGTAGCAGTTTATAAAATGTTTATCCTTCCAAAAATTTCGTATACTATACAAATGTTTCCATTATTAATTAAACATCAGGACCTTAGAAACTTCACAAAAAGCATTACGAATTTTTTTTATGGCAGGGTAGAAAACCCAGGATCAAACTGAGTAAACTTTATCTTCCTTACACTAGAGGGGGATTACCACTACCTAACTTATTGCTCTTTAATTATGCTACTCTCTTAAGATGTCCATTAGATTTGTTATTTCAAACCAATAATTATACAAAGCGAAATCTGGATGAAAGAAATCTTCCACTAGATTTTGTCTTACACGGGGAAGAGAATCTTTCAACATCCTATGCTAAGAGATACTCTCAAGGCATGGTGAGCCTCTATGAAACTGTTACGAGTAAAAGCTAAGAATTTCAAGTGGTTACCATTAGTAGGAAACACACAATTTCCACCTGGCTTAAAATAAGGAGTGTTCCAATGATGGAAGGAACTTAATATAATCAATATCGGACATCTGTGTAACTTGAAGTCTAAACAGACATATAAATTTAATGAAATCCAAGAACTATACAAAATCCCACTTAAATATAACTTCCACTTTATGCAAGCAAAACACTATTTAAATTTGGTTATCCAAGCTGCCCCAGATTCATTCTTTCAAAACCATCCACTCTTGGATCACTCTAAAGCAGTGCTGGGTTCATTATCAGCTATATATAAAATACTTCTATCTACATTTGAACAACATCAGATAGAGGAATTATATATCAAATGGGAGAGCAGCTTACCTATTTGTGGAGAGGATAAAACTACACAAAAAAGCTTGGGAAGTATACATCAATTAGATAGATCTATGTCAATAAGATAATCTCATTTAAGACTCATGCATCAGGACTATCTGACCCCTAAGAGGCTACAGAAGTGGAATAAAGAAATAGAGAATAAGTGTATCAAATGTTCCAAACACAACCCAGACCTATTACATTTGATATATACTTGTCCCAGACAGTCACAACTATGGGGAAGGGTGGAATATTTGTTAACCTGTATTCTCAAAATAAAGATTTCACTATCAGCAGTAAATGTAATATTTCTTACTAAACACCCACAATGGGGCCATAATACTAAGTTTATCCAGGTAACAATTCTGAAAATGAGAATGTTGATTTTTAAAAACTGGATTAATAGTAGACCTCTGACTATTAACCAGCTTAAAAAGGTGCTGATGAGATAAGCAGTACTGGAAGCGTATGACTATAAAAGGTTTAACTTAGACAGAACTGAAAGATATGTTAAGCTTTGGGAGAAGTTTGTTGAATATATGGGTGAAGAATTTAAAAACCAAATAAATTGGATTATAAAGATCAAAGTAACTAGTGGAAATAATTTTTAGGGGCAGGAGGCGGGGGATTGGAGTTGAAGATAGAGATAGATGATCTGTATATACGTGTATGTGTATATATATATATACAGTATACAGGGAGTGCAGAATTATTAGGCAAGTTGTATTTTTGAGGATTAATTTTATTATTGAACAACAACCATGTTCTCAATGAACCCAAAAAACTCATTAATATCAAAGCTGAATAGTTTTGGAAGTAGTTTTTAGTTATAGCTATTTTAGGGGGATATCTGTGTGTGCAGGTGACTATTACTGTGCATAATTATTAGGCAACTTAACAAAAAACAAATATATACCCATTTCAATTATTTATTTTTTACCAGTGAAACCAATATAACATCTCAACATTCACAAATATACATTTCTGACATTCAAAAACAAAACAAAAACAAATCAGTGACCAATATAGCCAACTTTCTTTGCAAGGACACTCAAAAGCCTGCCATCCATGGATTCTGTCAGTGTTTTGATCTGTTCACCATCAACATTGCGTGCAGCAGCAACCACAGCCTCCCAGACACTGTTCAGAGAGGTGTACTGTTTTCCCTCCTTGTAAATCTCACATTTGATGATGGACCACAGGTTCTCAATGTGGTTCAGATCAGGTGAACAAGGAGGCCATGTCATTATATTTTTTTCTTTTATACCCTTTCTTGCCAGCCACGCTGTGGAGTACTTGGACGCGTGTGATGGAGCATTGTCCTGCATGAAAATCATGTTTTTCTTGAAGGATGCAGACTTCTTCCTGTACCACTGCTTGAAGAAGGTGTCTTCCAGAAACTGGCAGTAGGACTGGGAGTTGAGCTTGACTCCATCCTCAACCCGAAAAGGCCCCACAAGCTCATCTTTGATGATACCAGCCCAAACCAGTACTCCACCTCCACCTTGCTGGCGTCTGAGTCGGACTGGAGCTCTCTGCCCTTTACCAATCCAGCCACGGGCCCATCCATCTGGCCCATCAAGACTCACTCTCATTTCATCAGTCCATAAAACCTTAGAAAAATCAGTCTTGAGATATTTCTTGGCCCAGTCTTGACATTTCAGCTTGTGTGTCTTGTTCAGTGGTGGTCGTCTTTCAGCCTTTCTTACCTTGGCCATGTCTCTGAGTATTGCACACCTTGTGCTTTTGGGCACTCCAGTGATGTTGCAGCTCTGAAATATGGCCAAACTGGTGGCAAGTGGCATCTTGGCAGCTGCACGCTTGACTTTTCTCAGTTCATGGGCAGTTATTTTGCGCCTTGGTTTTTCCACACGCTTCTTGCGACCCTGTTGACTATTTTGAATGAAACGCTTGATTGTTCGATGATCACGATTCAGAAGCTTTGCAATTTTAAGAGTGCTGCATCCCTCTGCAAGATATCTCACTATTTTTGACTTTTCTGAGCCTGTCAAGTCCTTCTTTTGATCCATTTTGCCAAAGGAAAGGAAGTTGCCTAATAATTATGCACACCTGATATAGGGTGTTGATGTCATTAGACCACACCCCTTCTCATTACAGAGATGCACATCACCTAATATGCTTAATTGGTAGTAGGCTTTCGAGCCTATACAGCTTGGAGTAAGACAACATGCATAAAGAGGATGATGTGGTCAAAATACTAATTTGCCTAATAATTCTGCACTCCCTGTATATATGTGTATGTATATATATATATATATATATATATATATATATATATATATATATATATATATAATTTTCTTCTTGGAGTTGTTCTGTATTATGTATGTACTGTGCATGTATGTTTCATGGAATAAGACTTACTATGTTCAGACTAGTAAGGTAAATCTTATAAGCACTTTCTTGATGTTGACTTAATATAAGCTTATTTATTGATGTCTGCATAGCCAAACCCTTATAATCTGTAACTGAAGAAACACACTTAAAGTGAATGTAAAGTTGAATGAATGAGTGCCGTATTTTTAAAATACTATTAAAAACAGGGGCATTTTCATTCATGAAACTTGACATTGCAGCGTTTTTTTTTGTTTTTTTTTAAATACTTACCTTTTTCTTTAGCAAACACAGATCAGCATTCCTCCTCCCGCAGCTCCTCTGAACTTACCTCAGCAATGACGAAACCGGCTTCCTCCAATCATGGTGTGCACCCCGGAGTGTCCATCTCCTGAGGCCACATCGTGATTGGAGGAAGCCGGTTTTGTCATTGAAGTGCTAAGTACAGAGGAGCTGCTAAAATAATAATAAAAAAAAAAAGGTAAATATTTTAAAATAAATGCTGCAATTAAAAGTTTCACGAATGAAAGTGCCCCTGTTTTTAACAGTATTTTTAAAAACCGGGCACTCATTCATGAAACTTTACATTCACTTTTATATTAGTAGGAAAGTGTTAAGAGAAACTAGCTTCAAAGGAACCAATATTTAGAGTAGTGGGGACAGAACCAGTATACCACATCATAAAAAACAGGCCTAGACTGAAAACCACAGAAAATAAATTAAATGTGGTAGGCAAATAACAATTTAAAGATTTAAAGACAAAAAGGCAGGTAAATACATAAACAGAAAAACTTCATTAAATACACCGCAAAAAAAAAACCAGCTCTAGACAATATTACAAATCTTATCCCTTCTAAAAGAAAAGGCCAAAGCAAACAGAAGAGCGCTATGAATAAACTAAATAATGTGGCGGGAAAGGACCGATGTGCACTAACCCAACACAGCTCAGTATCACGGAAGGGAAAGACGACATGCATATAGAAGCACTGACAAGCGTGGAAATGGCTGAGGTGCACTAACTAAATAACCTACGCACATGAAAATGAAAGATGTGCAAACAAAACTGACGTGCTGAAAAACTAAATTTATGCTTACCAGATAAATTCCTTTCTTTCCCGGCAGGGAGAATACATGACTTCATTCATTACTGTTGGGAATATCAACACCTGTCCAGCAGGAGGGAGGCAAAGACACCCCAGCCAAAGGCTATAAATATACCTTCCACTTCCCCTATCCCCCCAGTCATTCGGCCGAGGGAACAAGGCAAAGCAGGAGAAACATTAGGGTATAGAGGTGCCAGAAGAAAATATAACAGGGAAGCCGCCTAAAAAAAAATATTACGGGCGGGGTCGTGGACTCTCCCTGCCAGGAAAGAAAAGAAACTTCATTAATTTCTGTTGGGAACCAATACCCAATCTCCAGAGGACACTGAATTAATAGAACGGGAGGGAAAAAAAGAAAAGGCAGACCTTAATCTGAGGGCACCACAGCCTGTAACATTTTTCTCCCAAAAGCTGCCTCCACAGAAGCACAAACAGAACTTTGAAAAAGTATGTAGGGAGGACCAGGTAGCTGCCTTACAAATCTGATCCATAGAAACTTCATTCTTAAAAGCCCAAGAAGAAGAAACTGCTCTAGTGGAATGAGCTGTTATCCTCTCAGGAGGCTGTTGTTCAGCCTTCTCATAAGCCAAACGGATGATACTTCTCAGCCAGAAAGATAATGAAGTCACAGTGGCCTTCTGACCCCTGCGCTTACCAGAGTATAACACAAACAAGGAAGAGGATTGCCTGAAATCCTTAGTAGCCTGCAGATAGAATTTTAAGGCACGTACAACGTTCAGATAGTGGAGCAAACATCCCTTTGAGGAAGAAGGATTAGGACAAAGGGAAGGAACAACAATCTCCTGATTGATGTTGCGATTCGAGACTACCTTAGGTAGGAAACCTAATTAGTATATAAAACCGCCTTATCAGCATAGAAAATAAGGTAAGGTGGGTCACACTGTAAACCATAAAACTCAGAGACTCTGCGAGCTGAGGCGATAGCCAACAAAAACAAAACCCTCCAGGATAGAAGCTGAAGATCAACAGAATGCATAGGCTCAAACGGAGCCTGTTGCAAAACACGAAGAACAAGGTTGAGGCTCCAAGGAGGAGCAACAAGTTTAAACACAGGCCTGATTCTAGCCAGAGCCTGAACAAAGGATTGCACGTCAGGAAGATCCACTAATCTCTTGTGCAGTAATACCGACAGGGCTGAGATCTCACTCTTCAGAGAACGGGCACATAGACCCTTTCCCAAACCATCTTGGAGAAAGGATAGAATTTGGGTAACCTTCGTTTTGTACCATGGAAGACCGCGTTCCTCACAACACTGAAGGTAAGTACGCCATACCTTGTGGTAAATACAGCGAGTGACCAGCTTGCGAGCCTGGATCAAAGTGCCTATCACACTATCCAAAAAACCTCACTTGGATAAGACTAAACGTTCAATTTCCATGCAGTCAGTCTCAGAGAATCGAGATTTTGATGTAGGAACGGACCCTGAGTCAGAAGGTCCGTGCGTCAAGGTAACCTCCACGGAGGGTAGGAGGACCTTCTTATTAGATCCGCATCTACCAATTCTGCTTGAGGATCCCTCGATCCGTGTCTGGGTAGCTTGGTATTGAGACGAGAAACCATGAGGTTTACCTCCGGGAACTCCCCATCTGAGAGTTATTTCTAAGAACACCTTGGGGTGCAGAGCCCACTCCCCCGGGTGAAAGGATTGTCTGCTGAGGAAGTCCACTTCCCAGTTGTCCACCCCCGGGATCTGAATTACTGACTGAATACAGTTATGAGATTCAGCCCATTAAATAATTCAAAACACCTCTATCATTGCTAGGGAACGTCTTGTTCCTCCCTGGTGGTTGATGTAAGCCACCGAGGTTGTATTGTCTGATTGGAATCTTAGATACTGGGCAGAACAGAACATTGTAAATCACCCGAAGCTCCAAGATATTGATCGGAAGAGCTGATTCTTCTCCTCTTGGGACCCCAGACTCCTCCCCAGCCTGAGAGGCTGGCATCCATAGTCACAATCTCCCAGGATGGTCTCAAAAAGCATGTGCCTAAGGCCAGGTGATCTTGAAAGAGCAACCAAGAGAAAGAGTCTCTCGTTAGATTGTCTAGAACAATTTGTTGAAACAAGTTTGTGTGATCTCAGTGCTACAGCCTCTACATGCATAGTTGTAGAGGTCTGAGATTGAATCAAGCAAAAGGAATAATGTCCATTGAAAACACCATGATACCAATTACATCCATGCACTGAGCCACCAAAGGATTTGGTGTGGTCTGAAGGGCTAGACATGCTGCCACCAGCTTGGAGCATTTCTGATCTGTCAGAAAGATCTTCATGGACCCTGAGTCTATGATAGTTCCGAGAAAAATAACCCTAGTACTGGGAAACTTTTCTAGATTTATCCTGCCATCTGTGAGTTCTGAGAAGACACAGAAGAGATACCATCTGATATCTTGCTAAAGGAAAAGATGGAGCTTAAACCAGGATATCGTCCAAGTATGGGGCTACAGCGATACCCTTAGACCTTGCCACAGCTAGAAGAGCTCCCAAAACCTTTGTGAAAATTCTGGGAGCAGTAGCTAAGCCAAATGTCAAGGTTATAAACTGGAAGTGTTAGTCCAGGAATGCGAACCTCAGAAACTGAAAATGAACCTTGTGGATAGGGACATGAAGGTATGCATACTTTAAGTTGATTGTGGTCTTGAACTGTCCTTCCTGGATCAACGGCAGGATGGACCTGATAGTCTCCATTTTGAAGGAGGGGACCCTGAGAAACTTGTTGAGACATTTTAAGTCTAGAATAGGGTGATAAGTTCCCTCCATTTTGGGAACTACAAAGAGGTTTGAGTAAAACCCCTGACCCTTTTCTGAAGAGGGCACCTGGAAGATTACTCCCAAGGTGAGGAGATACCAAATGCAGTCTAAAAAGGCTGCTCTTTTCTCTTGTAGATAATCTTGAGAGGAGAAATCTGCCCCTTGGGTGATGAGATTTAAATCCTATCTTGTAACCCTGGGAAACAAGTCTAATACCCAGGGTACCTGAAAGTCTTGGACCCAAGCCTCTAAGAAAAAAGACTATCTGCCCCCTACTTGATCCGTTCCTGGATTGGGGGCTGGACCTTGATGCAGATTTTTTATCTGTAGTCTTCTTGGCCAGTTTGGATTTGTTCCAGGGCTGGTTGAGTTTCCAAGTACTCTTGGACTGTTCAGGTTTGGAGGAGGACTGAGTCAGCTGAGGTTTGTCTGAGCAAAAGTAACAAAAATTAGAGGATTGACGACCCTTAGTTCTCACCTCCTTATCCTGTGGAAGGAAAGCTCCTTTCTCTCCTGTAACAGTGGAGATGATGGAGTCCAGGCCTGGCCCAAACAAAATATTCCCCTTGAATGGTAAGGAAAGAAGTCTGGTCTTAGAAACCATTTCTGCAGACCAAGCTTTTACCCAAAGAGCTATTTGCAACAAAACTGCAAAACCTGAAGTCTTAGCATTCAGATGTACCATTTGCAAATTAGCATCACAAATAAAGGAGATGGCTATGGATACATGTTAACCCTCATATGTTAAAATCCCTCAATTTTGGTGGGCTTATTAATGGAATCAGGCAGATGTTGGTGGGTTGGGCGAAGCATCCCCTCTCTCTCTCGGGTAGGGTACATCTCTTTAAAATGGTTGCCTTGCCTAAAACTTCTTTATCCATTACAGATGTTGCCCCTTCTCCTTACGCAGAAGGATGCGGCATCCTTACAATCTGCTATTGGAACCTTTATTTGGCAGGGCAAAAAACATAGAATAGGTAGGACTCCCTTAGCAATGACGGTGGGGAGGGGTGGGCTCCGTCTTCCAATATAACGTGGTACAACTGGACGGCCCTCTCCAGATTTATATTGGACTGGCTGGTGGAGAAGAGCTGCTACACTGTTCCTGACCTAGAATCCAACATCATTAAACCTCTCCATTTGGCCTTCCTGCCCCATGCAAACCTGAAATCCCTATCCCCGTTTATACAAAACCATATACTGTTCAGAGATCCATTGAGAGCCTGGGCCAAGATTTGTAAACTCTGGGGTCTACACCGATTGACAAGTAAATATCTCCCATTACAAGGCAACCTGGACTTTCTCCCAGGGTATACCACACAAGCATTCCAGACATGGCAGCAACTGCGACTTACACGACTTCACCAATTTTTTCGTCCCCTGACTTTAGAGATATTGCCTTTTCAGGACCTTCAATCACGCTACAACATACCACACACGCATAAGTTCGCATACTTCCAATGCAGGCACTACATATCCACCTTAATCTCGCTGGCCTAGATTTGGAGTTTGGCGGTAAAAGGGCTGTTAACGCTCCGCGGGCTTTTTTCTGGCCGCACCATAAAATTAACTCTGGTATCGAGAGTTCAAACAAATGCTGCGTTAGGCTCCAAAAAAGGAGCGTAGAGCATTTTTACCGCAAAAGCAACTCTCAATACCAGAGTTGCTTACGGACGCGGCCGGCCTCAAAAACGTGCTCGTGCACGATTCTCCCATAGGAAACAATGGGGCTGTTTGAGCTGAAAAAAAACCTAACACCTGCAAAAAAGCAGCGTTCAGCTCCTAACGCAGCCCCATTGTTTCCTATGGGGAAACACTTCCTAAGTCTGCACCTAACACCCTAACATGTACCCCGAGTCTAAACACCCCTAACCTTACACTTATTAACCCCTAATCTGCCGCCCCCGCTATCGCTGACACCTGCATTACACTTTTAACCCCTAATCTGCCGCTCCGTAAACCGCCGCAACCTACGTTATCCCTATGTACCCCTAATCTGCTGCCCTAACATCGCCGACCCCTATGTTATATTTATTAACCCCTAATCTGCCCCCCACAACGTCGCCGACACCTACCTACACTTATTAACCCCTAATCTGCCGAGCGGACCGCACCACTACTATAATAAATTTATTAACCCCTAATCCGCCTCACTAACCCTATCATAAATAGTATTAACCCCTAATCTGCCCTCCCTAACATCGCCGACACCTAACTTCAATTATTAACCCCTAATCTTCCGATCGGAGCTCACCGCTATTCTAATAAATGGATTAACCCCTAAAGCTAAGTCTAACCCTAACACTAACACCCCCCTAAGTTAAATATAATATTTATCTAACGAAATAAATTAACTCTTATTAAATAACTTATTCCTATTTAAAGCTAAATACTTACCTGTAAAATAAATCCTAATATAGCTACAATATAAATTATAATTATATTATAGCTATTTTAGGATTAATATTTATTTTACAGGCAACTTTGTAATTATTTTAACCAGGTACAATAGCTATTAAATAGTTAAGAACTATTTAATAGTTACCTAGTTAAAATATTAACAAATTTACCTGTAAAATAAATCCTAACCTAAGTTATAATTAAACCTAACACTACCCTATCAATAAAATAATTAAATAAACTACCTACAATTACCTACAATTAACCTAACACTACACTATCAATAAATTAATTAAACACAATTCCTACAAATAAATACAATTAAATAAACTAGCTAAAGTACAAAAAATAAAAAAGAACTAAGTTACAGAAAATAAAAAAATATTTACAAACATAAGAAAAATATTACAACAATTTTAAACTAATTACACCTACTCTAAGCCCCCTAATAAAATAACAAAGCCCCCCAAAATAAAAAATTCCCTACCCTATTCTAAATTAAAAAAGTTACAAGCTCTTTTACCTTACCAGCCCTGAACAGGGCCCTTTGCGGGGCATGCCCCAAGAATTTCAGCTCTTTTGCCTGTAAAAAAAAACATACCATACCCCCCCCCAACATTACAACCCACCACCCACATACCCCTAATCTAACCCAAACCCCCCTTAAATAAACCTAACACTAAGCCCCTGAAGATCTTCCTACCTTGTCTTCACCATCCAGGTATCACCGATCCGTCCTGGCTCCAAGATCTTCATCCAACCCAAGCGGGGGTTGGCGATCCATAATCCGGTCCAGAAGAGGCTCCAAAGTCTTCCGCGCTGGAGGTCTTCAGGATCCTGCCGCTTCGCTCCGGATGGAAGAAGATCGAAGATGCCGCTTGGAGAAGATGTTTGCCGGTCCGGATGTCCTCTTCTTGCCGGATAGGAGGAAGACTTTGGAGCCTCTTCTGGACCGGATTATGGATCGCCAACCCCCGCTTGGGTTGGATGAAGATCTTGGAGCCAGGACGGATCGGTGATACCTGGATGGTGAAGACAAGGTAGGAAGATCTTCAGGGGCTTAGTGTTAGGTTTATTTAAGGGGGGTTTGGGTTAGATTAGGGGTATGTGGGTGGTGGGTTGTAATGTTGGGGGGGGGTATTGTATGTTTTTTTTTACAGGCAAAAGAGCTGAAATTCTTGGGGCATGCCCCGCAAAGGGCCCTGTTCAGGGCTGGTAAGGTAAAAGAGCTTGTAACTTTTTTAATTTAGAATAGGGTAGGGAATTTTTTATTTTGGGGGGCTTTGTTATTTTATTAGGGGGCTTAGAGTAGGTGTAATTAGTTTAAAATTGTTGTAATATTTTTCTTATGTTTGTAAATATTTTTTTATTTTCTGTAACTTAGTTCTTTTTTATTTTTTGTACTTTAGCTAGTTTATTTAATTGTATTTATTTGTAGGAATTGTGTTTAATTAATTTATTGATAGTGTAGTGTTAGGTTAATTGTAGGTAATTGTAGGTAGTTTATTTAATTATTTTATTGATAGGGTAGTGTTAGGTTTAATTATAACTTAGGTTAGGATTTATTTTACAGGTAAATTTGTTATTATTTTAACTATGTAACTATTAAATAGTTCTTAACTATTTAATAGCTATTTTACCTGGTTAAAATAATAACAAAGTTGCCTGTAAAATAAATATTAATCCTAAAATAGCTATAATATAATTATAATTTATATTGTAGCTATATTAGGATTTATTTTACAGGTAAGTATTTAGCTTTAAATAGGAATAATTTATTTAATAAGAGTTAATTTATTTCGTTAGATAAAAATTATATTTAACTTAGGGGGGTGTTAGTGTTAGGGTTAGACTTAGCTTTAGGGGTTAATCAATTTATTAGAATAGCGGTGAGCTCCGGTCGGCAGATTAGGGGTTAATAATTGAAGTTAGGTGTCGGCGATGTTAGGGAGGGCAGATTAGGGGTTAATACTATTTATGATAGGGTTAGTGAGGCGGATTAGGGGTTAATACATTTATTATAGTAGCGCTCGGGTCCGCTCGGCAGATTAGGGGTTAATAAGTGTAGGCAGGTGTCGGCGACGTTGAGGGGGGCAGATTAGGGGTTAATAAATATAATATAGGGGTCGGCGATGTTAGGGCAGCAGATTAGGGGTACATAGGGATAACGTAGGTGGCGGCGATTTGCGGTCGGAAGATTAGGGGTTAATTATTTTAAGTAGCTGGCGGCGACGTTGTGGGGGGCAAGTTAGGGGTTAATAAATGTAATACAGGGGTCGGCGGGGTTAGGGGCAGCAGATTAGGGGTACATAAGTATAACGTAGGTGGCGGTCGGCAGATTAGGGGTTAAAAATTTTAATCGAGTGGCGGCGGTGTGGGGGGACCTCGGTTTAGGGGTACATAGGTAGTTTATGGGTGTTAGTGTACTTTAGGGTACAGTAGTTAAGAGCTTTATAAATCGGCGTTAGCCAGAAAGCTCTTAACTCCTGCTATTTTCAGGCGGCTGGAATCTTGTCGTTAGAGCTCTAACGCTCACTTCAGAAACGACTCTAAATACCAGCGTTAGAAAGATCCCATTGAAAAGATAGGCTACGCAAATGGCGTAGGGGGATCTGCGGTATGGAAAAGTTGCGGCTGAAAAGTGAGCGTTAGACCCTTTAATCACTGACTCCAAATACCAGCGGGCGGCCAAAACCAGCGTTAGGAGCCTCTAACGCTGGTTTTGACGGCTACCGCCGAACTCCAAATCTAGGCCTAAGGGTCTATTACCCACAGAGCCTTCCAATTTGGATAGGCTCTGTGCTCTAGCGAAATTGGGTTCTTTTAGGTTATCACACACATACACTTTACTAATCCGTCACTTTGAGGACTCCATGCTTCAGGGACTAGCATCAAAGTGGTCTCAATTTAGGGAGTTAGAGGTAGACTCATCAGTGATCGCTACGAGCTTCGAGAGGGCACATCAAAGTACTATATCTGCGAAATTACGAAATCCCATCTGAAATTTCTACATCAAGCCTATATCACTCCTGGTTTACGTGCTAAATGGGTTCAGGGGGCTTCTAATTCATGTACCAAATGTTGCCTTGAATCTCCTGATTGGATCCACTTACTTTGGGGTTGCCCCAAAATACAAAAATTCTGGCAGAAAATCTCGTATTGGCTAACTAAATTAACTAAACAAACTGTGACCCTCTCGGCGCAGCATGTGATCTTCCTGTTACCCAGAGACCAGACATATAAACATGACATCTTCTTAACCACAGTTCTCATGCTAGCTAAGCAGACCATCTTGACAGAGTGGGTGGGGAGTCAAACCCTGCCTTTCCAGCAACTGCTTAAAACCATACATAATCAGATGTTGATTGAGCAGGCAGATACTAGGGGTGATCCTGAGAAAAGGGTAAAGAGATTTCTCCGAAAGTGGGAAGTTTATTTGTTGCATTTGCCAGACTCAGTAAGAGATAGGGTTCTCTTTCCCTTTAAGAATAGTCAATATGTCCTCAGTGAAAATCTTAGGGGCAAGTGGTGTCAGTCCTCAGATCGTGCCTATGAATGATCTGCCGGTCGGAGGGGGGGGATCCGGAGGTACTCTGGGTAAGTATAAATGTTGTGTGTCTTTCTTTTATCTTTTCCTCCTTTCTTTCTCCCCTTATATGTTTTGATCTTTCTTTTTCTTATTTGTTTGTTTGCAAAATATAAATGGAAAAAGTTGAGTCTTGGGACATGCATGGAGATATCATTTCTCCTCTTCCTATTACAATATGCTCTGTAAAATTGTTTTATTCCATAAATGATCACTTTGTTATATTTATGTCATTGTGACCATGCTCGCCATGTATGTCTTGGATTCTTGTTTATAAATAAAGTTTTAAAAAAATAAATAAAAATAGAAAAGCTCTTTTACCTTACCAGCCCTGAAAAGGGCCCTTTTCGGGGCATGCCCCAAATAATTCAGCTCTTTTGCCTGTAAAAAAAAAACATACAATACCCCCCCCCAACATTACAACCCACCACCCACATACCCCTAATCTAACCCAAACCCCCCTTAAATAAACCTAACACTAAGCCCCTGAAGATCTCCCTACCTTGTCTTCACCACACCGGGTCCCGATCTGTCCAGAAGAGCCTCCGAAATCTTCCTCCAAGCCCAAGCTGGGGCTGAAAAGTGACGTCCATCCTCCTGCTGAAGTCTGGATCCAACCGGCAAATGAAGAAGTCCATCTTCGGGAAGAAATCTTCATCCTATCCGGGCAGAAGAGGACATCCGGACCGGCAACCATCTTGATCCAAGCGGCATCTTCTATCTTCATCCGATGAGGAACGGCTCCATCTTGAAGACCTCCAGCGCGGACCGATCCTCTTCTTCCGACGTCCAACTGAAGAATGAAGGTTCCTTTAAGGGACGTCATCCAAGATGGCGTCCCTCGAATTCTGATTGGCTGATAGGATTCTATCAGCCAATCGGAATTAAGGTAGGAAAATTCTGATTGGCTGATGGAATCAGCCAATCAGAATCAAGTTCAATTCGAGGGATGCCATCTTGGATGACGTCCCTTAAAGGAACCTTCATTCTTCAGTTGGACGTCGGAAGAAGAGGATCGGTCCGCTCTGGAGGTCTTCAAGATGGAGCCGGTCGTCATCGGATGAAGATAGAAGATGCCACTTGGAAGAAGATGGTTGCCGGTCCGGATCTACTCTTCTGCCCGGATAGGATGAAGACTTTGGAGCCTCTTCTGGACCTCTTCAGCCGTCGCTTGATAGAAGACTTCAGCCGGATGATGGATGTCTAGCCCCCGCTTGGGCTTGGATGAAGATTTCAGAGCCTGGAACGATCGGTGATACCTGGCATGGTGAAGACAAGGTAGGAAGATCTTCAGGGGCTTAGTGTTAGGTTTATTTAAGGGGGGTTTGGGTTAGATTAGGGGTATGTGGGTGGTGGGTTGTAATGTTGGGGAGTGGGTATTGTATGTTTTTTTTTTTACAGGCAAAAGAGCTGAATTCTTTGGGGCATGCCCCGCAAAGGGCCCTTTTAAGGGCTGGTAAGGTAAAAGAGCTTTGAACTTTTGTAATTTAGAATAGGGCATTTTTTTTATTTTGGGGGTCTTTGTTATTTTATTAGGGGGCTTAGAGTAGGTGTAATTAGTTTAAAATTGTTGTAATTTTTTTCTAATGTTTGTAAATATTTTTTTATTTTTTGTAACTTAGTTCTTTTTTATTTTTTGTACTTTAGTTAGTTTATTTAATTGTATTTATTTGTAGGAATTGTATTTAATTTATTTATTGATAGTGTAGTGTTAGGTTTAATTGTAGATAATTGTAGGTATTTTATTTAATTAATTTATTGATAGTGTAGTGTTAGGTTTAATTGTAACTTAGGTTAGGATTTATTTTACAGGTAATTTTGTAATTATTTTAACTAGGTAACTATTAAATAGTTATTAACTATTTAATAGCTATTGTACCTGGTTAAAATAATTACAAAGTTGCCTGTAAAATAAATATAAATCCTAAAATAGCTACAATATAATTATAATTTATATTGTAGCTATATTAGGGTTTATTTTACAGGTAAGTATTTAGCTTTAAATAGGAATAATGTATTTAATAAGAGTTAATTTATTTCGTTAGATTTAAATTATATTTAATTTAGGGGGGTGTTAGGGTTAAAGTTAGACTTAGCTTTAGGGGTTAATAAATTTATTAGAGTAGTGGTGAGCTCCTGTCGGCAGATTAGGGGTTAATACTTGAAGTTAGGTGTCGGCAATGTTAGGGAGGGCAGATTAGGGGTTAATACTATTTATTATAGGGTTATTGAGGCGGGAGTGAGGCGGATTAGGGGTTAATACGTTTATTATAGTAGCGCTCAGGTCCGGTCGGCAGATTAGGGGTTAATAAGTGTAGTTAGGTGGAGGCGACGTTGGGGGCGGCAGATTAAGGGTTAATAAATATAATATAGGGGTCGGCGATGTTAGGGCAGCAGATTAGGGGTACATAGGGATAATGTAGGTGGCGGGGGTGTACGGAGCGGCAGATTAGGGGTTAAAAATAATATGCAGGGGTCAGCGATAGCGGGGGTGGCAGATTAGGGGTTAATAAGTGTAAGGTTAGGGGTGTTTAGACTCGGGGTACATGTTAGGGTGTTAGGTGCAGATGTAGGAAGTGTTTCCCCATAGGAAACAATGGGGCTGCGTTAGGAGCTGAACGCGGCTTTTTTGCAGGTGTTAGGTTTTTTTTCAGCTCAAACAGCCCCGTTGTTTTCTATGGGGGAATCGTGCACGAGCACGTTTTTGAAGCTGGCCGCGTCCGTAAGCACCGCTGGTATCGAGAGTTGCAGTGGCGTTAAATTATGCTCTACGCTCCCTTTTTGGAGCCTAACTCACTGAAAACCCAGCCATTCTGTGAACTCTAAATACCAGCGGTATTTAAAAGGTGCGGGGGAAAAAAAGCAAGCGTAGCTAACGCACCCCTTTGGCCGCCAAACTCTAAATCTAGCCGCTAGAAAGGTATCTTGTATCCTTTTAGAATGAAACCTCGGTCATAGAGGTCTTTGTTTATATAGTAACACTCATTGTTTGGAATACAAATAAACCGAGGTAATCCTGGGTAGTCACATCCATGCACTGAGCCACCGAAGGATTTGGTGTGGTCTGAAGGGCTAGACATGCTGCCACCAGCTTGGAGCATTTCTGACACATAACAATGAGTGTTTGACACATAACGATGTCGTCTTTAACGGATATTAAGAAAGTATATTCCGTTCACGCACATTAGATAGGCTAGATTTTGATGCTCATGTCCAAATTATGTGTAGTTTAGATGAGCACCCAAATTAAAATCTGAGAAGGTATTATTGATATATGGTGTTTTAGTGCAGATATGCATGCATTGACACACTCATACATAATAATGATATGACATTGATCATAAGGTATTCTAAAGGTATATGTTTATTGTCATTAAATGTATTATGAGGAAGTGTTGTATATCACATGTGAGTGTGCATATATATATATATATATATATATATATATATATGAGCTGTTTAATATATTGTTTTATTTTTGCTTAATTGCTATGTTTTTTAAAATGTATCCAATTACTTACACATACAACTGAATAGGTGGGACTGTGAAATGAATGGGATTGGTTAATTGTTTGTATGTTAATGAATTGGGGTGGGTCTCCTATATGTATTTAAGCCAGTACTCTCATTGTTTGAACAGAAGCCTGATGAAACAGACAGCAGTCTGAGAAATGCGCTGCTTATTTGTTTTAATCATCTAGTGTCATATTGTGGACACTTTGATTTTTAAATTTGCCATTAAATTGTGCTTTTATCACTCTATCCTGAGAGTCTGAGCTTATTTCGGTCCTGTTGGACATAGGAGTTACCAGCAACCTGGCAGCAACAGTGAGCTGGGCCACTGTGAGACCCCAGTCTGCTTGATTTAGCACAATTGAGTGCTGCTCCGTTTGTGAGTAGCATTTCAACTTTTGCATTATTTGTTTGCTTATACTATATCACACCAGGAGGCGCCTTTGTTTTTGTGATTTATTTCACAGAGAAAATTTTCCTCCAGATCCTGTAACCAGACAAAGCAGCAGACTCCTACAATCGGGTGTGATCTCCAGATTGCCTTCTATCCCTTGGAACTAACATCATACAGAGATTGACTCTTACTATTACTGAAGAAACGTTACAGATAAGGACTATCAAGACCTTTTTTTGCTTTTATTTTTATAGATTTTTTGTTTGGTTTTTAAGATTTGTTTACTTCACTACGTTCTCTCTCTCTCTTTCTCTCCCTCTCTCTCTCCTTCTCTCTCTCTCTCCTTCTCTCTCTCTCTCTTTCTCTCTCTCTCTCTCCTTATTTTTTTAGGTCATTTGTTGGTTATATAATATTATTGTGCATACATATATATTTTTAGACTTTGGTATTAAGTGATTGCCTCTATTTTACATTTATTTGGATATCTGTGCGCCCCCTAGAGCCAATGCAGTGGAAGTGTGTTTGGGATTGTTTCATCTTTCTGAGATAGCCTTCCAACTTCCTGTCCATGGGATCTCTTAAAGAAGAGCTATCCTCTAGAGGGATAGTAGTACACTTGGCGAGAGTAGAAATGGCTGCGTCTACTTTAGTGATAGAGTTCCATAACTCTAAATGTAAATCAGGGACCGGAAACAGCTTCTTAAGGGTAGAAGGGGAAAAGGTGGTTCCAATCTTTTCCCATTCTCTAGAACTAATTTTTGCCATTCGTACTGGAACTGAGAAGATTTCAGGAACCTTCTTCTCCTCATAGACCCTATCTAATTTAGGAATAATAGGTTCCTCAGGAAGTTTAGTGTCCGGAACCTCAAAGGTAGACAATATCGCCTTCAAAAGAAAACTAAGGTGTTCAACCTTAAACCTAAAATTTGGTTTCTCAGGAGTAGGAGATTTAGTTTCAGATACCGTCTGACTCTAAAAGCTCACATTCAGATGCAACCGAGGTTAGATTATCCTTAGAAAGGTGAGACAAACTAGCCAACTCAGACTGAAGAGAGGAGTTAACCCCCAAGTCAGTGGAACTATGCTTAACCTTTCTCTTACATTTTCCAGAGATAGGCAAGGCGTTAAATGCAGCTGATACCGCAGACTGAAGCCGTGAAGTAAAGTCTGCTCACAAAAAATTACCTCCAGCCGGAGATAAAGGTATATCCCGGTGCACTGCCTGTGTCATAGGGTTAAAAGGGGCCTGTGACCGCAGAATAGGCATCTCATGGACAACGGAGTCCTGAGAGGTAGAAGGCTCAGAGCGTATAAATGTACCAGGGGATAAACCAGATTTAGACCCCTTCTTGGTCTTTAACACAGAACATAAGCAGACAGAACAGAATTCTGCAGGTGGGCAAACCATATTCTCCTCACAATATAAACATGCATTTGTTACAGTGATCGCTGAAACAGAACCCTCTGAGGGGTTCATATCAGAATCCTCCATAGCCAGTATAAGGTCTTAATATTGTAGCAACAAAAAAAATCTTAAACTTTTGCGTGGCACCTCTACCCTCAGCCTTGGCTGGGGGTACTCACCACCACCTAGCTAGACAAACGTGACCGGAAAGAAGTCAGGTTCTCTCCCAAAGCCTGCAGCAAACTCCTTATACTGATCGCTATGCAGGAGCAAACTTCCGACCAGCCCCAGCTAATAACTGTGCCCTAGTCACATGGTGTGCAACTAGAGACTGCCCCCAGCTAGTAGAGAAACCGCACAAAGCTGAATATCAGCTGCGTAGCGGTAAAAAAGGCCCCAGTGGGAAATGTCTTTCAAACTGCCTGCATCGTCTATCTGCGTTCTTTATGAGCCTAAAAAACCCTTACACATGTGCTCCGGTTGACAAGGGGCTAAGCAGCACACATAGATTGGCCCCAACTGCTCACAAAAATAACCTTTGTATTATAAAAGGTATTAAATGTCCCCATTTCCGGAAGGTAATAAAAGATCACACTGTGAACTGTGTATTAACATGTCCCCATAACCTCAGGGAATTTGCAGTCCTACTAGGCATAATCCCTAAAAGTAATAAAAAGGACTTACCCTCCAGGATCAAAGCTGTGAAGCAGGCACAGCGCCTCAAGGTCTGACAGTCTCACCACACACATCTGACAGGGACCTTAAGATGAGGAGAAAACAGTGTAAAGCGGTAACACTGATTTCCCAGGAGGTGATAGCTTTAATTCTAGAAAGTGGTCAGAGAACTTCCCTGCAACATCTAGAGCCAGCTTTCACCACAACGCTCACTGAGTGGGTTACTTGGTTACTCAAACACCCCAGTCCACACTTGAAGGAAAAGTACTCATTAATGGACTAAAATTTCTTCTAAAACTTCTCTGCCATCCTCCTATAGTGGCAAAAGGCAAATAATGACTGGGGGGATAGTGGAAGTGAGAAGGATATTTATAGTCTTTGCCTCCTCCTGGGGGCCAGGTGTTGATATTCCCAACAATAATTAATAAAGTCGTGGACTCTCCCTGCCTTTGGAAAGAAATGGTAACACGTGCAAAAACTAGACACAAAGCGTGGCAATAAGCTGACGTGCATTAATATACCTCGAACACACTCAAAATAACTAACCAACGCACGCAAAAAAGTAAAAAACATAAGGTGTAAATAATACAAATGTAGGTTCCCGCAGCCCAAATTCCCATACTGAAAATTTAAATAAAATTGCCTGTCATAAGGAAAAAGTCCCCTGGCTATGATGTACAATACTAAAGGGTACATGTACTACTAGGCGGTTGGACAGCTTTTAAACTTTTGAAGCTGTCCACCCACCTTCGCTACATATGGGTAGCGGATCTGTTGATCCACTTGCCCTTATGTATCATTACACACCTCACAGTGTGTAATGCCCACCCCTTCATTCGTGCGACTGAAGCTGTCAGTCACCGAGAGCAAGCTCTATCTCTCGTTGATTTTCCCTTGCCACCTCAGAAGTGGCATAGGGTGTAAGAAGCAGTGGTCTAAAGACCACTGCTTCTTATATTGCGGGAAGCAGGCTTGCATATTCGAACCTGCCCCGCAAGGGCTCCGGAGCAGCTTTCGCTGCTTCCTACATGGAGCCCTAAGTGTACCTACTAAAAGCCTAAAGGCGGGGGGCGGAGCTAAGCCATCCATAATGGTGGACGCATGAAGGATTAGCTCAGGGTGTAGTTACAGCAAAACCTGAGTGCTTGCTACAGAAAATGCACAGAGAACGGCACTAAGTGGTATCGTAAGCATCCCCTAGTCGCTGCCCGACATTGGCAGGCTGCAAAAGAAGCGCTTCATAGGGCAGAGGAGAAGCAACGCAATGGCGCAATGAGAGGGCGGCTTAGAACTAATTAAGCGGAAAGAAGCCACAACACAGTCAAGACTAGAGATCTCTCAGACGGAGGACATATGGCTAGAGCTCCGATAAGCCACACTATACCTGAAAGGGCAAATTACACCATGATATAGGGCGAAAGGCACAGAGACACTGGGAAAAAGTATATAGGCTGAAACGCCACGTGGGAAGCTACTTCTAGAGAAGGGGTCAGCAAGTAAAAGGATACTATCAAAACACTCTAGGCTATATATATATATAGATGTTTATCGAGAGATATGCTAGAGAAGAAGGAATGCCCCAATGAAGGGAAATAATGAGAAAACACAGTAGAATGAAGGCATAATAACGTTCATAATGCATTTAACGTAGCCCACAGATTCCATATCTTTCATAATATAACGAAGGGTGCTCCTTTTTTTTTTTTTTTTAGACAGCAAAACACAAAAAGCAATAAAAACCCTATTATGTGCTACTGAAAGAAGAAGTGATTACAAACATTAAGAAAAAGGGACTATATATATACTACAAAGCTTTAACAGCATTATCTACCTCTCTTGCCCTATTCTTCTAAGCAGATAAGGGGAAAAGGAAAAGACAAAATAAAATCTCGTTGGCATAACTTTGCAAAACCCAGCATGGCAGCCAGAAGACAAAATAAACCAGCAACTCCACTCAAACCAGTAGCTGTGCAGGACTTCTTTAAACTATCTAAAGGAGATAAAACCAAAGATAAAGGAGACATATTACCAGAAGAGGAAATGGAGTCTGATGGGGAATCAATAATAGCTGAGGGATCCCACGCCCCAGTCACTAAAGCTGACATTACCAATCTAATCTCTAAACAGGACATCACTTCAATTTTTGATAAGATGTGGGAGAAAATGGACACGCTTCAGACTACTGTAACAAACAGTTTAACTGAGATTAAGAACGATATCACTAGTCTGGGCACAAGGGTTGAGTCCCTGGAGGAAAAGGAGGAGACCATGGAGGAAGAGATAACAGCAGTCTTGCAACAAATTTCTGAACAAAAACAAGAACTTGCAGAAGTTAATGAAAAATTAGAAGACCTAGAAAATAGGAATAGAAGATGTAATATTCGACTAAAAGGTATTCCTGAATCCATAACAACACCAGATCTAACTTCCTATTTACTACAACTCTTTCAAGCAGTCACAGGATCTACGAAGGAAGGAAAGTTTCAGATGGAAAGAGCTCATAGAGCTCTGAGAGCTAAACCGAGGGACATGGAGCCTCCAAGAGATGTGATCACCAAATTACTGAGATTTCCTGAAAAAGAAGAGCTCATGCTGGCGGCAAGGAAAAACCCTACCTTCAAGTTCAAAGGGACTGTTGTACAACTATATCAGGATTTATGTGTCAAGACACTACAAAAAAGGTCTTCCCTTCGTCCTCTAACACAGTTATTGCGGAAGAACCAGATCATATACAGATGGGGATTCCCCTTTGCCCTCCATATACACCCCGAAGGGAAAACAATTACGCTCAAAGATAAACAAGATGTTCCAGGGATCAGTCAGATACTTAAACTGGAGTGCCCAGAGGTTCCTGATAATCAACAGGATAACAGAAGACCCCTTCAACAACAGAGAGGAATCCAGCAAACTGAGAGATGGAAAAAAGTTCCCAAAAGAAAACAAAGACCTTGAAGGACTAACCAGAGACAAAAATGAGACGGTATTTATGTAGACATTTGTGCTTCTAAACCTTCTTCTACAACAAGGAGAGTACATAATCTAGGGGCATAATGTTTATGATTCACTGTAAGCCTACGATGGTAAATAGGTGACACAGCTGTGAGCTCCCTGACATGGGGTAGGATCCAGTTAATGCAATGTGAATTGTTTGAAATTCTTTGACATAATTTGATTAGGTTAATTACAATAGATAAAAGATGACTAAGTGTTAAATCATACCTGGTATATCTAATGTTATACAGGTTATACCCAGGGCAAGATAAGCCAGTTTGCTTAGTTTCTAGAGCACTCATGTTTTAATATGTATAGGGTGCAATCCAGCATTTTTTTTAACATAACTACATATCCAACTAAAGTGAAATGTTTGGGTGGAATTTAAAACACCAGATAAATATTAATGTTGTATATACGATTGTGACTATGTTTAAAATTGGGTTATTTTTTTTTATTTCAAGTTCCGTTGAGCAGTTTAATGAAGAATTTTCTCTCCAGAAAACTGAAAATCAGAATGACAAAAACAGAAGTGAGGATGAGGAGGACGTACTATTCAGGTATAGGGGGATGAGGAGGATTGGACACTACATATGGCAGCTAAGTTACATATCATATCCCACAATGTAAGGGGTCTAAACACAGACATAAAGAGGAAAACAGCGATCACACAATACCTAAACTTGGGGGCCAAAATCATATTCCTCCAGGAGACACATTTCGTCCAACAGCAAATTCCCAGACACTGGTCAAAACATTTTCAGCAACATTTTCATGCCACCGCTGATAGCAAAAAAAGGGGGGTATCTATCCTCATACACAACTCACTCCAATTCACTAAGGAAGAGATCATAAAGGACAAGGAGGGAAGATATATTATAGTAAGGGGTAACTTACAGGGAGCACAGATCACACTGTGCAACATATATGCTCCTAACGAACAACAACATACCTTTTTTGCAAATCTATCCCACCTCCTGACTCAATGGTCGCAAACAAAAATTATTTTAGCAGGTGACTTTAATATAAATTTAAGTACAACTAGGAAGGACACCTCATCCAAAATTTCTAGCAAACAGTTAAGACTAAATTCTATCTCTAAATCCATTAGAGACACACTAGAGAGCCACAATATTTTGGATACATGGACAACACTATATGTCCAGACCTCGGACCATACATATTACTCACCTGCACACAAATTATACACTAAACTTGACTATATTTACATTAGCCAAATTCTGCTACCTAACCTAAAATTTTCGAAAATTCACGCCTCAGTATGGTCGGACCATTCTATTATACAAATACAACTAGACGGGATAATAAATGTAAACAGACAGAGATCATGGACGTTTGATCCAGTGCTCTTAAAACAGCCAAACATACAATCTACAATTCTCGGAAACCTTAAAGAGTACTGGAGAATAAACACCAATTCTCTAAGCAGTCCGGGCATTACATGGGCAGCCCATAAGCCTTTCATTAGAGGCATGTTGATAAAAGAAAAAGCAAAACACCTGAAAAAGATTAGAAGTACGGTAGACACCCTACAGCGAGACATTGAAGACTTAGAGAGAACACATAGATCCACCAGGTCCCAAGCAATCTTAGAACAGTTAACACAAAAAAGGAAAGACCTGAATAAAATCTTAAATGATAACTCCCTTAGAGCACTACATAAATTGAAAACATTTTATTTTCTACATGCAAATAAACCTGACAGATATCTAGCCCATAAGCTGAGGGAAAGGACAAAAACTATGTCTATCCGACAAATACAAAAAACAGACAGTAACATCAAACCCACAAGAAATAACAGATTGCTTCGCACAATATTATGAGACGCTCTATAATGGACACACAGCACAACACACCACTCAAACAGAACTTAGACAAAGAGGGGGTGGAGGCGATGGAGGCAGAGATCACAATGCAAGAAATTAGTCTAGCAATAAAAGACCTAAAAAATGGCAAAGCACCCGGACCAGACGGGTTTTCGGGAGAACACTACAAATTACCACATATACATAAATTTTGTAATGATATTTTGGGGGGTGCCCAGATCCCACCAGACCTACTAAGAGCTAAGATAGTAGTAATTCCGAAACCAGGAAAAAACCCTAAATTACCCAACAATTATAGGCCAATTTCGTTAATTAACGAAGATGTGAAAATTTTCACAAAAATTTTGGCGAATAGACTAAAGCTATATCTCCCCTCGCTGATTCACCCCGACCAAGTCGGTTTCATTAAGGATAGGGAAGCCCCTGACAATGTACGACGTACTATAGCCCTGGTGGAGTATTTGGAGAAAACGGAAACGCCTTCTCTGCTCCTATCACTGGACGCAGAGAAGGCGTTTGACAGGGTGGACTGGCTATACATGCTAGACATTCTGAAACATGTGGGATTCGGAGACAAATTCATTAAGGCAATAAAGAGTCTATATTCAGCACCTACAGCCACGATAAGAGCAGCAGGGTATCAATCAAGGCCCATTAATATATTAAATGGCACACGACATGGATGTCCGTTGTCGCCCCTTTTGTTTGCCCTCTGCGTGGAGCCTTTAGCGGCTTGCATTAGGACCAACACAGATATTAAGGGAATCCAACTAGAAAAGGGGGAACACAAATAAACTTTATTTGCGGATGATATTTTACTTACGCTCACAAAACCTTTGAGGTCCCTCCCCAATCTTTATCAATTAATAGATGAATTCTCCAGGGTCTCGGGGTTCAAAATTAACTCAGACAAATGTGAGGCTCTCCCATTGTCAATACCGACGCATACACAAAAATTAATAGAAGCCAATTTCGATTTTAAATGGGCTAAACACGCAATTAAATACCTGGGGGTACAAATTACATCCACACCAGAAACCTTATTCAAAGCAAATTATCCTCCTCTCTTTAAAACTATAAGAAACGATATAAGAAAGTGGCGGAAGGGCAGTTTTCATGGTACGGTAGACTAGTGGCAGTAAAGATGAATGTGCTCCCAAGATTGCTATATCTGTTTAGAGCTCTACCTATCAAAGTCCCACAAAAGGATCTGGAAGATTTGCAGTCGGAAATAATTAGATTTATAAGAGGCAATAAAGCGGCCAGAATTGCTGCACACATACTCAAACAGCATAAACACTTGGGAGGCATAGGTGTGCCCAATTTGGTGGACTATTATCAGGCAGCCAGATTGGCACAGATTACATTAATAGCTAAGGGCTGCAGAGGTCTTACATGGCCTGGCATCGAAGCAGACATAGGAGGCTATAGTAACCCAATAGACATCATATGGAACCCCAATACACAAACACAGAAGTCACAGCAAAAACTGAAGATCACAGAGGAAACAAAGCAGCTATGGCACCATTTGACTAAAACACTGAAACTTATTCCACAGCAATCCATGACAATACCACTTAGAGCACTGATACACATAGATTTTCAGAGACAAGTAGCCAAATGGGAGAATAAGGGACTTTACAGAGTAGCAGACGTCTTAGATAAAGGAAAAGTGATGACATATACACAGATAAAAGAAAAAATACACCCAGTCACTTTACCATGGTTTTTATATCTCCAGGTATCCAGTGCAATCAACAAATATAGGCAAGGCCATATACCCGCTACACTCACTACTCTAGAACAGCTTACAAAATCATCAGACAGGGAAAAAAAAAGTAATATCGCGGATATATTTGGCGCTGCAGGAAGCTAAAAACAAAACAAAACTGAAGTTACATGAGAACTGGGAAATAGACCTAGAAGCTAGGTACGAGAAAGAGGAATGGCAGAATATTTTTGCTAGTATCAGTAAGGGATTAATAGGAGCAGACCTCATAGAGAACACACTTAAGACTTCATATTGATGGTATCTCACACCTTTGAAATCGTCACATTACACTCCTCAGGATAGCAGATCATGTTACAGGGGATGTTCAGATATTGGATCCTATATCCATATGTGGTGGGACTGTCCAAAAATAAAACCTACATGGCATAAACTTGAAAACCTCCTCATACAAATGTTAGGAGATACATTTAAGCTGACAGCATCACAGGCTTTACTACATGTCCCGCAAGAATCTTTAAATTCGGCGGTTAATACACTGATCAACATACTATGTACAGCCACAAGACTCTGTATAGCTAGGTACTGGAAGGTAGGGGCACCAGGATGGTCGGAAGTAATAGATAAAATAGAAGGCATTTATGCGATGTCTGAGTCAGCAGCATGGATACAGAGCAAGATGGGCACTTTCAGAATATTTGGGTACATTGGATAATGAATAAACATGGAGCTGTTAGGATTACTAATCTGGGTCCGGAGGGAACACAGAATGCTTAAGGGAGTAAAAGCTTAGGGCCGTAATACTCCTCATCCATCAGAAAAACAGTTAGAGTGAGAGAATAAATAGAGGAAACAAATACCGAAATAAAAAAGGAAAAATGAAGAAAATAAAGTAAGAGACATTATTGACTGCTCAACGGGAAGAATTAATGTTTTAATTTTGTTAAACATTTGGTTTGTTGTTAAAGTTAGAGGGGAGGGGGGATAGTTATACAAAAATAAAGGGTGTTGACACAGTAAAGCATGGATTGACCATTGTTATAATCTAAAATGCTATTGTCATAATTGATATGTTGTGATACGTACCAATAAAAATTATTTCAACCTAAAAGCCTAAAGGCTATGTGAGTGCCTACATAAATAAACTACATACTTACCTTATAGCAACCAGTAGATAGCCAATCCAGTGCTGACTGCAGAGAATTTGAGCATGTGGAGTATAACGACGCTCCAACAGGAGGAGGCTAGGAACTGGTCCCCATGACACCTCTGAAAGGCCTGTGACTCACTCTCACTGGGTGTAATTGTGCAACTACCCAATACCCCATAAACTTCCCTCTGTCTAAACAGTAGCTCTCTGAGGGAACAATGGACCTCAAATCGGTCTGAGAACTCCTATCACAGAACACCCACAGCACCTCCATTCTTCACCTTACTTCAGCAGTGCCAAATATGACTAGTTTACCAGTGAGGTGGGAGGGTTTTAAAGGGCTCTTGGAGTTTTGGGAATCTTTACCGTCACCTAGTGGCCAGTACAATTTTCCAGGAATAATGGTTCATGGACTCTCACTAACTTTATGACATAATTATTGCAACTAGGGAGTAGGCTGTTATTCAAAGGAAGTGATATCAAATACCCATCTCTGTCAGTCACATTTCCTTGTTCTCTTCTTCAGTCTTGCAAGCCTTGCTGTACTGTGCTGTTACACTCCTGTGATGCATCTGCAGCAGCCTATCTGCACTTTTCCTGCTACTCCAAAGCTATCAAGGAGACTGGTGTCCTCTGTGCCTTCTTTCTGGCATTGGATTGCGGCAGGGTACAGAAGTTATATGAGCCTTGTGTCTCATTGCTCTTACTGCGCTGGTAAAAACTGTAGTGTGGCTTCTGCAGCGGCCTTCCTTCTTTAGCCTTGCTGCCGTCCCAGTGAGTCTGAGTAAACGTATGTTCCCGGAGTCTTCAGAGCCTTCTTTCCCTAATACATTCTGGAGTGGCTTTCTAAAGATGTTGAGCTCCCCAGGGGCTTTTTAACCCACTAGGAGCAAAGCTGGAGTCCACTGATCACTGGATCTATAGACTTCTTCCCCATATTTGCTCATCTTCCTGTGTGTTTCAGTACATTAATAACTAAATTAGGACCTTTTCAGGAAAAGGATAGAGACTCAATCTTATAACTCCAGATATAGTAAATAAAATAATGTCAGCATGGTCTTCATACATTACCATTCTGAAACACCCATTAAATCATACTCAAGATGATATATGCAGAAGAAGTGGATTATAGTGCAATGTCCATTTGTAGATGGTAGAGACCTATTAAAACATTTTTTTAAACCATTTGGCTTCAGTTTATAAATGTTTACAGAATTTAGCACAAAAAAACAAGAGGAAGGTGAAGATATAACATTTACATAAACATAAAGGTAAGAATCTCAACTCACAGGAGATTGCAAGTGATTTCTTGTAGCACAGTGTTTTGGGTCTATTCTGATACTAAGAGGCAATTTGTAATTTAAATATTTAGGGTATCAAACAGCTTAATATAATATGTAAAGTGATTTGCATCATTTTGTTTCTGAAATAAGACAAACACACACCACTTTTCTGGCAGTAAGGAGTACATTTTTATAATGTATACAAAAGTCAAGTTTTGTCTTGAATAACAATTACAAAAAGAATGGAATAAATGTTTTAAAATGAATGTATTTTACAAACCAGCGTGACTTATCCAGATAAGTATCCTGTTGCTATAACAAACAAAAAAACACACAAAATAAACTCTTTAAATGCTTTAATGTGGATTTTAAAGCAACAACCCCTTCAGGCTCAAACATACTAAAAACTTTGTAATGCTAGTTTACCCTCATTAATTAGATTTTCCTGAAATGTTATGCCATTCATTTCATAATCAACTATTGTTCCAATGCTCTATAAATTAGTTTTATTTTTTATGTTTTTCATTCTGTAAGTTTTTCCCCATCTAGCAATGCAGGGTAATACAGGTAAATGTGCATTTTATGCAATAAACAACTATTTTGGTTGCTATTATAAGCATGAGATATAAGATTTTTTAACGGTCTTCAAATGTCTAATAAGTATTGTATTTTAAAGAAGGACTGACAACTCATATTTATATTTAATTATGGGGCTGAATCCATCATGATTTGCATAAATGTGCCATGGTTCCTAATTCCACGATTTGCTTGCTCGTAAGGAATAAAAACTCTTTCTTGCTGCGCCCCCTATTGCAGGTGTTCCCAAAAGGATGTCATCTCAAGATAGTTGTATTTTCCACTTAAACCATATCCAATTGAGCTAATATGGCATTAGGTTTACATAAAGTTTGTAAATGCATCTCCATCGGGTATATCTGCACCTCTAACACAAATAGTATTCTTTATGAGGAATTTGTGAGCAAAGTTATTAAGAACACGGCTTTACAATACTATTTAAGTAATGGTTATTGACTCAAAAAAATAAAAAACCTGTTTACATTTAATTTGGATCTAATTTAGCAGTATCTGTTGTGTATTTCATAGTGATAGCCATTGGCTGATAGAATTTCTAAACCACTGGTAATACAGTTCTGCTTTCAATTTATATATCATCACATTTTACTTGATTTCAGGCCCTAAAAGCTTAATTTTTAAATTAATCATTGGTAATTAACCCTTTCGTGACAGGGTTAAAGTGTCTACATCGGAACAGCTGTTCCGATGTAGACAAATTGAAACTACGCGATCGTGCATACGATCGCGAGATTTCAATTATTGGATCGCATCTGGGGGGGCGTCCCTACAACCCTAGGAACGCCCTCCAGACCGCGATCAATTCCTTGAAGCGCAGAAGGCTTCAGGACAGCCGTTTGATATGACGTTCTATTCCGTCATAGCGGCTTTAAAGCCCAGTGTAAATATGACGGAATAGAACGGCATAACGACGTTAAAAGGTTAAAGGAAAACCAATCAAAATAAATAACAAAAAGTTCATTGCAAAATATTTTCTACACATAATTATTTTATGGGGAATTAAACAGTGTGTGTTATCCCTTTAAGGACGCTATTAGGAACTTAAACATGTACAAGAAATGAGCTCTTCAACAAGGAATTAAATAATGTCAAATCTAATTGAGATGTCAGTCTTTCTCCAAAGAGGTACAGTATTTTCTGTTGTTGGTCTTTACAATACATTATAGATCAAAACAGTTCAGTTTTTAAAACATAATGTAATACTACAAATTGATTTTGCACCTGTATTTAAAGGGACAATTTTAAACAATGTTCAAATTTATTTTTGATCTGTTTTGTTCTCTTGGTATCCTTTGTTGAAAATCATATATAGATAGACTCAGGGTCTGCTGATTGGTGGCTGCACATCTATGCTTCATGTTATTGACTCTTCAACAAATAGATAATAGAAGTAAATTAGAAAGATGTTTAAAATCATATTCTCTATCCAATTCATAAAAGAAAGAAAAAATAGCTTTCAAGTCCCTTTAAATACAATATTTTTATATCACATAATTTATTTTGAGTCTAGCAATATGTATCAATGTTGAAGACGTATTCATTATTATTATTGGTAGTGGTAACATGACTGATTCATAAATGATCAAACTCAAATACATTAAACCATTATTTTTAGTATATGTTTTTGGAATCTATTATTTATTTGTGACGCAAAGTAACTTGACTGAAACATATTAGGGCTTTTTTCACTATTACAGTAACTAAATATCATGGAAAGAAAGTAAATTAATATAAATTAAGACTTTCTCTTTGCAAAGCAGTGCCAGCAATAGCAAGTTTTAGGAATGAACCATTTATCCAATAAAGGTCCCCTTTCCAGACAGAAATTGTGTGCAATAGGTTGTGCATGGCTTCTTTCAGGGATTCAAATCTATTGCAATTACTTTGAAATCCCTGTAGTAATGGGCTCACAAGCTTTTCAAAGGCAATTGTAGTGAGATAACAACCCTAAACTTTGCACAGGGACCATTCTGCACAATATTCTATTCATCATACAACAATTTCCCAGGAGCTTTTTGCAGGAAATTTGAACATTTCAAATTATGCATCTTTAACCTCTTAAAAGTATGTTGGCCTTTTTTTTTCTAGTGGAATATATTGGCTGTTAGTGTAGCTATTTTTGCAATGTTAAAAAAGTGGGCATTCTCAGTTCACATTCATTTAATAAAAATTTTAAATATAAAATCATATCACGCTTTTAAAAAATGAATCGTACTCAAATACACTCAATTTATGGTTGCAAATAAATGTTTAGATATTTAAAAATGTTAATTATAACATTTCTCAAAATTTTATGAAATTATAAATTTGTATTCATTTTCACGTAACCCCCCCCCCCCCAAAAAAAAAATGCTTTTAATCAAAGTAGGTTTATACAATACTGAAATAGCTGCCTTTGGTTTCTTTGGCTTGCTGCATGTCTTGTATTGTAAAATATTCTTGCAAACAAACTTTGAAAAGCTTGTGATGTACCCATTTTTTGTAATTTGTTTTTCACTCGATTTTTTTTTATTATTGACTGATTATGGCGTTTTACCAAAACCAAATCTAATGGATTATAATAGCTTTAAAAATTAAGCCAAATATTACCCAGGCTGCCATGCAATGTTTTCATTCAGGAATTCTGAAGGATTGTAATGAGGCCTATATTTCAAGTAACCATTTTTAAAGGAAACAATAGTTACATTGGGGTATTTAATATTTGTTAACAACATAATTATATTGAAACTTTTTTTTTAATTCCGGATATGACCTAAAAAACATGTACAACTTTAGCAGAAACACTGTGTGCAATCTTCATAAATTAGGGAGTTCCATAGGAATTGTTTTGTGATATATCCACTGAACCCTAAAGAAAGAATTCCACGAGCCATGAGAAGCAAGGAATGAACTTCGCAAAGCAAATATGATGAAAGCAAAAGAAGACTTTGTAGCAAATGACAGATCAGATACAAATTATTTGTTTTTCAATGCAAAAACAAGGGATGGACATTAAACATGTTATCAGTAAATATATACGTATTCTATAATGGAGTTGAACATTTTTATTTTATAGGAGACATCTTTTGCAGCAGAAGTCTGGAGCCCAGTCACCAGTTTGTAGGGTAGCCTGTGATGGTAGAGGTTATGTTTACATACATACAATTATTTATGTTTACCTTTACATGAAAGGGCTGTCTTTGAAATACTGCTATTATGGAAATCCAGTTGATTATATCCCAACAGAATGCAAAGATATAAATTACTGTGTTGCTACTAACCAGTGTTTCTTAACTTTAGCCCTAATGGAAACTAACAGGTAATATTTTAAGGTTTTTCTTGACTGACGCACAAATCAACTAATCATTACATAAGACCAGGCCTGTTAGACTATTTGAGACCAGTGTCCTAGACAATTGTCTTTCCTGCAAAATGTCTGGTGAGAAAGAATATTCAGTTTTTACAACTGAAATATGTTATAATATGTACTGACCTTATCCTGGGTGACCTTAATAGAAACAGAAAACTTTAGAAAGTAAAATATAATCGTAAAGAGACATTGTACTAAAAATATATCTGTTCCATCTAAAAGAGTATTTCCCCATTTTTTTAATATATTACAGTGCTTTCTTTTTTTCATGTTCCTGTTCTGAATAAACCTACTTTTTCTGTGAGAGTGCCTGACAGCTTTTAAACAATAGGTATCAGTTGTACACCAATATGCACTTCCTGATAGCGTCACTTAAAGCATCACTAACATAAATTTGAATAACTTTTTTGTATGTAACAATATTTTTACATATTTAACTGCTGCTATTTCATATGATTAAAAAATATTTGATTATGTCCTTTAAAGGGACAGTATAGGCAAAATTAAACTTTCATGATTTAGATAGGGCATGCAATTTCAAACAATTTTCCAGTTTACTTTTATCATCAAATTTGCTTTTTTCTGTTGGTATTATTTGTTGAAAGATAAATTTAGGTAGGTTCATATACTAATGTCTATGCCTTTGAATGCCGCCTCTTATCCCAGTGCATTTTGACTGTTTTTCACAGCTAGATAGAGCTAGTTCCTGTGTGCTATATAGATAACATTGTGCTCACTCACGTGGAGTTATTTGTGAGTCATCACTGATGGGCTAAAATGCAAGTCTGTCAAAAGAACTGAAATAAGAAGGCAGTCTGCACAAGCTTAGATACAAGGTAATCACAGGGATAAAAAGTATATTAATATAACAGTGTTGGTTATGCAAAACTGGGGAATGAGAAATAAAGGGATTATCTATCCTTTAAACAATACAAAATCTGGAATAGACTGTCCCTTTAAGTTATTTATGGCCAAAATAGATACATTGGAAAGTGCTATAAATGATTATTTCTTCAGTGATGCTAGTGTTATATACAGGAGACAAGGCAAGACTATAAAGCAAGTGTAACATATTATTTCCTTACCACAAGGGGGTACATATCGACTGCTAATGTGATGTTTATTTTCTAATGAAATCTCACCCTAGTCTATACAAAGAAAGAGAGAACTGTAAGCATTGCCTCTACCTTTAAGAGCTACCATAAAAACTATTAACAAACCATTGCCCTTTAATGTTAAGTTTCAAAATAAAATATTAACAAAATAATTAAAAATAAAAAAACGTAGTGGTTGTTTTGTGCCTTAAGACCTTCTGATGAAGAAGGGTTTTTACAACAGCAATAAAAATGATGCTTCGTATGAAAGTACAGATTTGTATTGTAAGTATGGATGTGCACAGTCTCAAATGGAACTTGTGAGTACCACAGTAGCTGTCCAGCATTTTTATATATGAAATTTATCCCTAATCTTGCAGTTGCTGTCCGCGCATGGATTCCTGATGCTGCTGCTGCGTAATTACAGCTAAAATGTCTTTTTCAGTGTAGATTGTGGGACGTTGTTATCCCAACTGCACATAAACTGTCCCATTTTGCATAAGAAATAAGTCCATTCAGTCTAGTGGCTCCTGTTTTATTCGAATGACAGAGGGTGCACGAGATGTCCTTTTCAGTTCTCGCCTTAGTACATATTCACTAAACTGAGAAGAGTCAACTCCCCCACCACATGAGCCCACAATCTCAAATCCACGCTGTTGTAATCGTTCCAACACCTACAAAACAAAAAGCAGAATAAAATAAACAAAACCCCTTTTAAAATGTTATGTAAGTCTTATAAAGTGAAATAAACAGTTCTTAAAAGTCAGAGTTCTGTATGTTATAAATGTAATATTAAAGGGATAGTAAAGTCCAAATTAAACTTTCATGATTCAGATAGGGCATGCAATTTTTAACAACTTTCTAATTTACTTTTATCATCAAATATGCTTTGTTCTCTTGGTATTCTTAGTTGAAAGACAAACCTAGGTAGGCTCATTTGCTAATTTCTAAAGCCTTTAAGGCCGCCTCTTATCTGAATGCATTTGATAGTTTTTCACAGCTAGAGGGCGTTAGTTCATGTGTTCCATATAACTAACATTTTGCTCACGCAAGAGGAGTTATTTAAGAGTCAGCACTAATTGCCTGAAATACAAGTCTGTCAAAAGATCTGAGATAAGTGCGCAGTATGCAGAAGCTTAGATACAAGGTAATTACAGAGGTAAAACGTATATATTTCTATAACAGTGTTGGTTATGGAAAACTGGGGAATGGTAAATAAAGGGATTATCTATCTTTTTAAACAATAACATTTTTGGTGTTTACTATTCTTTTGAAGCTGTAAATGATTAATTTAGGTTCTGCATGACAACCAATCAGATGCAGACTGTGGGAATCTGCATACGGACATACACTGTCCTTTTTGGAGACTAACAAAAAGCTACAGTTTATAGTAAGATTCAATATTTTAACTTAAAACTATTAATAATATTTATAAATGTTAACAAACTGCTCTAGAGAATTCCAGATTTGGGTAAATGCTATAAACTCGCACATATTACAAGCAATCATTTTCTCTTTTGTACCCTCACATGGCTGTAACATCCCGGCATGTCAAACGCTTAAAGGGATAGTCCAGCCAAAATCAGAATCCACGTGCATTAAGATCAGTTTTTATAATATAGATTATTAGCAAAAGTGCTTCCAATAAAAAGATGCAACTATTTCAAGAGTATTTAAAGAGATATGAAACCCCAAAAGTTTATTGTGTGATTCAGACAAAACAAACCATTTAAAAAAAGTTTCCAATTTACTTTTATTATAAAATGTGCTTTGTTCCCATGATATTCTGTGTTGAACAGATACCTAGGTAGGCATCTGGAGCACTACATGGCGGGAAATAGTGCAAATGGATAACATTCTTGCAAAACTGCTGCCATATAGTGCTCCAGAAATGGGCTGGCTCCTAAGCTTATGTCCCTGCTTTTCAACAAAAAATACAAAGAGAACAAGACACAAGTGTTGTGGTTTTTCTTTGTAAGAAAAAGATTTCTTTCTTTAGAGCATCAACAAATGGGCAAGTAAGTCTGGGTTTTTTTTCAAATAAAGTGAAATGGTGGCATGAAATATACCAAAATGGGCCTAGATCAATACTTTGTGTTGTCTTCTAAATAAAAATATACACCCATGTCAAGGGATATTCAGGTATACCTGACAGATATCAGCATTACAACGTAACTAGCGCTAATTTTGAGAAAAAAAAAGGGTTTGGAAATAGCAAAGTGCTACTTGTACTTATGGCCCTATAACTTGCAAAAAAAAGCAAAGAACATGTAAACATTGGGTATTTCTAAACTCAGGACAAAATTTAGAAACTATTTAGCATGAGTGTTTTTTGGTGATTGTAGATGTGTAACAGATTTTGGGGGTCAAAGTTAAAAAACATTGTTTTTTTCAATTTTTTCCTCATATTTTATGAGTTTTTAATAGTAAATTATAAGATGTGATGACAATAATGGTATCTTTAGAAAGTCCATTTAATGGCGAGAAAAACGGTATATAATATGTAATATGTGTGGGTACAGTAAATGAGTAAGAGGAAAATTACAGCTAAACACAAACACAGCAGAAATTTTCTAATTTACTTCAATTAGCTAATTTGCTTCATTCTCTTGATATCATTTGCTGAAAAGCATATCTAGATAGGCTCAGTAGCTGCTGCTTGGTGGCTGCACATAGATGCCCCGTGTGATTGGCTCACCTGTGTGCATTGCTATTTCTTCAACAAAGGATATATAAAGAATTAAGCAAATTAGTTAATAGAAGTAAATTGGAATGTAGTTTAAAATTGTTTGCTCTACCCGAATCATAAAAGAAAATGTTTGGGTTTAGTGTCCCTTTAAGGGAAAGAAATTGAAAAATGGCCTTGTCCTTAAGGGGTTAAAGGGACATGAAACCCAACATTTTCTATCATGATTCAGACAGAACATGTGGTTTTAAACAGCTTTCCATTTTACTTCTATTATCTACTTTGCTTCATTCTCTTGGTAGCCTTAGTTGAAAAGCATACCTAGGTAGGGCCAAGAGCAGCAATAGGAGTTAGCTGCTGACTGGTGGCTGCACATAAATATGTATTTTTATTAGTTCACCAGATGTGTTCAGCTAGCTCCTAGTAGTGCATTGCTGCTCCTTCAACAAAGGATACGAGAATGAAGCAAATTTGATAATAGAAGTGAATTAGAAAGTTGTTTAAAACCACATGCTCTATCTGAATCATGAAAAAAAAATGGTAATTGGTGTTTAATTTCCCTTTAAGTATGCACTGTGAAGCAGCATTTTAAATACAGCACTTGCTCAGCGTTTTTACCATTTGGTAATGACTCGATTTGTTAATTGGTGACATGATACAAGCCCCACTGGTGCAGCTGCAGTATTTAACATGCTGGTGCACTGACAATATCTAGCTATGCTTCACATGCACATGCAGAGAGATATCTTAACATTACAATAGTGATAACTTTTACTAGCAGCATTTTTGCCTACACGTCTTTATTGTTTCTATTCAATGATGTAATTCATCTATTTTCATTAAAATTTTGACCGGAATGTCCCTTGACAATCACTGGTTTAGAGCAATTTGTGACTTTAATGAAAATGTAAAAAAAAAAAAAAAAAAAAAAAAGTAAATCTACAAATACAAAACAGCAAATGTTGCAAAAAAAATAATTGAAAGTATAAGTAAGAAAAATATTATTGATTCCAACATTTAAACAGGTGATAAGTGTCTGTCCAATTTTAACAACATCATACAGTAGAGACTTTAATAAGGTTTCTTTCATTTGATGCAATAGAAACAAGCCAGTGATAGGAAAAAACACAGTGAGAGATGGCATTAAAATGCAATCAATGTACAGTACTTGAGGCAAGCAAATAATGAAGGAAAGGCAGGAGTCCTTTAATTCAGTTCAAAATCAAATGACAATGGAGCTCTGAACATAAATTAAAAAACATCTTTATTTGACCTTATTTACCACTTTCATTTAACGCGACTCAAGGTCAGCTTCTGTATTTCTACATAAGATTTGTATTTACTGATAAACCCATTTTGTCCTATTCAAAATGAAACCACATAAGTCATCACAGGTGGGAATTTAAAGTGCATTCATATGAATTTGAATGATGCTATAGGACTTGAAATGAGACAATGATTATGAATTTATGGGGCCAACAAGTAATTAGACTTTGTCCTCTCCTAGCGAAACAAAAAAAAAGCTTTAGACGTTCAGTGAGTGATGTTTGCAATAACAGCAACAAAGTGTTAATACCAGTAAAGCTAGTTATCATCAGGACAAAAAGATCAATAAACCGACTGACTATAAGAGACATAGTTAATCTTGACACACCTAGGGCTAGATTACAAGTGGTGTGCTATTGTTAGCAGGGGCCCCGATAAATATTGCGCCCATGCTAACTTGTGCATGTATTATTAATTGAGAGTAAACACATTTGTGGGCGTCTGATTAGCGCGAGTGGAGACCTAGTGTAAAGGATAAGAGTTAAAAAAAAGTGTACCAAACACAACATAAATACATTTAAATAAAGTGTTATACTCATATATACACTATCTGATAAAAATATATATTTTATAAGGGTTAAAATGTATATGCTATATGACAAGATGTTTAAGTGGAGAGGGCTATATATTGTGTATATATATATATATAAACAAACACACATTCACACTTTGGAACCCTTTCCACTCAAATACCTTAAAACACGAAAAATAATTGTTATTCAATTTTAATATTTAAAGATCATTGTTTTACTGTGGATTTACTCTAAATATTTTATATTCCATTGTTCTTCACATAGTAAAACATTTACTTTGTATTTTTAAATAAAAATATATAAATCCTCAAGTAGGTGCACTCTCGCAGAAAAGTCCCACAATACCAGGGTGCCAGAATAGATCCAAATAGCACAGAAATGAGACAGCACTCTCTGGCTTTAAGTGAAGGTGATAATCTTTATTGTAATTCATGCTTTTGACATTCGGAGTAGTCACCCCTTCATCAGACCAACTGACGTGGTGACAAATGTAAAAAAATTATAGTCATTACCCTTCCCCCTGCAAAAAAAAACCTGCCAAGGTAGTTGTCATTGGAACAAAATTAAACATTCTATCATTCTAACAAAAATGCAAACAAATCCAGTAATCATTATTTAATTACAGGTGAAAATAAGTGCTCCTACAGTGTTTTATAGAGTCCCTGTCTGGACCTTTCTTCGTTTTACTACAGTTTCACAGCGATGGAGATCGCTATTACGGACAAAGCTTGGCAGTGAATTTCCTTCCTTTCCTTTGGCAACAATACTCTTGGGACGCGAGCGCTGTTTGGAATACACGCGCATGCTGAGACTAAGGAGTGACGTCATCAGCAGCAGACGGAGGACACACGCTGCAAGTACACGCTGAGGACACACGCTGTAAGCACACGCTGAGGGCTCACAGAGCCGGGAGTAATACAGCGCATCAGCGGACAGATCCGGGAGAAGAAACAGGAGTGGGGCACATACCGGGTTAGCAGGTACCGCACAATACGGATACTTATACACAATTTTCTATGCTTCATAAGGCTGAATTTTGATTAAAGTTTTGATAGTTAATCCGTATAGGCTTGTTCGGCACACAACCCATAATAGTATTTTTGCCACCACATGTTTCCACTGTCTCACTGATTAATGTCCACAATGTACTCCAACAAGAGCATGCATACCCAAGTTGAAATAAAGTAAACAGGACCTACCCGTATGAGACTGAATCTTCTAGTTCTCTATTTTCATTACAAGTAATCACTCACAGCAGTCACCGGGCAGGATCCAGTAATATTACTTATTGCCTTTACAAAGCCACAGGAAAACTTTCACATGTTGTTACATGGACATTTATTGTTTGCTTATACAGTTGAGAAAGTGATAAATAAGCACAATTATAATTTGTATAAAAGCTCCATAATAGATTATATTAATAATTAGGCAAAATGGCTCAACATTTCTATTCAATGCAGACGATTGCTAACTTTGAGGGTAACAGACCTTCCTTAGAAGAGACTTTTGAGAATAAACTGGATATGATTGATATCAGTGATGCCTTTATGTCTATGGAGAGGGCCCTGCTTAGTGAATACAAACTATGGTGGGACAAACGTTCACTAGAGAAATATATGTCCCTAGCAATGATTCCTAGGGGCTTACGCTTGAGGAAATACCCTACCTTTCTGATTCCAGATGATAAGTTCATTCAGGAATGGAATGTGATTCTATCAGAATGCTCTCTCCGACTGATGGCACTCATTATACAACATAAGGATAAAAAACTGTCTGAAGCAAGAGAACATATAGAAGAAGTACAGAGGGACCTTAATACATTTATGGATCATCCCGATTACCCTAAATTAGATGGAATCTTACAATCCACAGTGGATAAAGCAAAGAAGGAATTGGATAACATCAAATATAAGAAATACACTAGAGATTCAGAGGACTATAAGAGTCACAGAGTATACAACTGGAAATCAAGGAAATTCCCAAGAAGAAAACAGGGAAATAAAAAGATGCTCCAGGGAAAAGGAGATAATAAGCCTCAAAAACGAGTTTCTTTCTCTGATACTGACCCTGAGTCAAATGAGGACGATGATTTGCAGGACTTTGTCAATTTCATGACCAGCGAACAGTCCTCAGAAGATGATGGTGGAGCATCCGGCCAGATGACAGTGGTCACAACCCATACAGCCCCCCCAATTCCCCAGTTGACCCATGCAAATATTCCACTTCCTGATACTACACCTTCCACACAAACATATGAGCCAATAGGTGCACTTGTTAACACCAATCAGTCAGATCCTCCAAAACCACCTAGGGGTAACAAATATAAAAAGGCACAGGTTACCCCTAAGGTGGATCCTAAAGTAGGCCAGCAGGTTTTTCAAGTGCCACTAGGCCAAGAAGAAGGAGGAGGAAGAGGAATACTCAGACAGGGCCAAAAGAGGGAACAATACCCACTAAGGAGAGGCAGGCAGGGCAACAGATACAGGGATCAAATGTGATCAATTTATCCAGTGTCCCACTAACTAAACCAGAGGAAGAAGTGCTCAGTTTAGGCCTTAATTTTGTACCATCCACTAAATTCAATGTCTTCAATACACTGCTAGATTTGAACAGGTTCATTCGCAGTCTCACACTAAATAAGTTCTATAGAATCAACCCCACTGAGGATATAGGTACCATAGCTCCAGACACTACCCCGCAACATGATTATTTCAACATAACAGAGGCTAGTGACTTTTTAAGTCTCTATACATTGGAGAGGGAAGGCTTGAGTGAGGAAGCGACTATTGATTTTCATAAAGGCTTCAAGCCTAAGTCAGTTTTTTACCCTACTCAATGTAGGGGTACTGCCCTGGAGTCGTTCCAACGACGCATGGAGGAAGATCTAGTTAGACTAGATCGGGAACAAAAGGTAACAAAAAGCAACCTGACAAGGGGTCAGAGATTGGCTTTGAACAAACTACGGAACAGAGAAGACATCATAGTGAAGCAGTCCGACAAAGGGGGCTCTGTCGTTGTGTTGGACCGTAAATATTACATTTCCGAGGCACAAAGACAACTTCAGGACCATGAGGTCTATGAAAAGTTACCAGGGGACCCCACACGGCTTTTTGGAGCGCTACTATTAGACCTGCTAGATGATGGCAGGTATCAAGGCTTAATAGATGATGATACCTTTGATTTCCTGAATACTAAACATCCTGTGGTGCCGATATTCCATCACCTCCCCAAGGTACACAAGTCCTTGGAGGAGGTGAAGGGACGGCCCATAGTCTCAGGAATAGGGTCACTTCTTGAGAATTTGGGCAATTGGCTCGAATCACTATTACAACCACTGGTGTACAAACTACCGTCTTTTCTAAGGGACACTAAACACCTATTAAACATATTGAGTACCTGCGAATGGGATGACCATATGTCATGGCTGTCCATTGATGTGGTGGGGCTGTATTCGGCCATTCCACATGAACAAGGCCTATTAGCCACTCGATATATGCTTGACAGATTTAGTGATTACTCGGCTAACCTGAAAAGCTACATTCTTCAAGTATTGAAATTTTCACTGACACACAATTATTTTGAATTCTTGGGTGATCATTACCTACAAAAGAGAGGCACGGCCATGGGGGCCAAATTTGCCCCAGCCTATGCAAACATCTTCATGGGCTACTGGGAGCACCAATACATCTACAGTGACCAAAATCCATTTTTTGGATCTATCATCGGATATAAAAGGTATATCGATGATCTCCTATTTGTGTGGTCTGGTACACAATCAGACAGTGAAATGTTTGTTAACTATCTCAATAACAATGAAATGGGATTACAATTTACCTTCACTTTTGAGAAGAATGAGCTTCCATTCTTGGATCTAGTTCTAACTGGACTTCCAGGGGAAAACAGAGTAAGCACCTCACTATATGTCAAACCAATTTCGTCTAACACCTACTTGCATGCCAGAAGCAATCATCCTCCGCATACCAGTTATGGAATAGCCAAAGGGCAATTTTTGCGAATTCGGCGCAACTGCTCAGAGGATGATAGCTTTCTGGCAGAAAGTGAAATATTAAACAAGAGGTTGTTGGAGCGTGGATATGACATCAATGTGGTGCACAAAGCACTAGATGATGTCAAACATCTCAATAGGAACTCTCTCCTTGAGATCAGAACAGTAACAAAGGAAGCTAGACAGAAGCCCACCTTTGTGACTACCTATAGTCCCCAATACTACTCTATTTGCAAAATATTGCGCAAAAATTTGCCAATTTTGTTGGGAGATGATTTTCTTAAAGAGGATATTAAGAATGGTTGCTTTTGCGTAGCAAGACGAAATACAACCATCGGTAATCAAATTTCGCCATCAATGCTCAAGAAATCAAGACCACAAATACTCATTATCACAATGTACAAACTGTAGATCGACTTTTGTGATCTATATGATTACATGCAGCCTATGCCAGAAGCAATACATAGGGTGCACCTCCCGTGAAGCCAGGGAGAGGATTCGTGCTCACCTAAATGACATTGAAAGGGGAATAACACCCACTGGAGCCTCCAAACACTTTGTGGATGAGCACAATAAAGATATAAGCACATTCACCTGGACTGTAATTGATCAGATAAAAAGGAAGCCTAGAGGTGGAGATAGATTGAAGGACCTCCTTGCCAAAGAGGTGTTCTGGATCTTCACCCTAGGCAGTCGGCAACCATCCGGTCTAAACATTGAGACGGATCTGATCAATCACTGGTAATGGATTTCTCCTTATCTGTCTTCGATTATATCATATTATATTTTCATATAATATAATATCCAAATAAGTAATCGAGTAAAGTCTCTATCTGTATCAAAGTATTAAAATATACAAATGTAAATACTTTCTTGTGTATGTTTTCAGTTGAGTTAGTTAGTTTCACTTCAGTTTATTTGAATTAGGAATCAGAGTTGATTAATAGGAGGGCATCACTATATTATGACATTATAAAATTTGGATTTGCAAAATATAAAGCCAGTATAGATAAAAGGAGGAATCCAATAATACAGTTGTTGTTGTGATTGGTTACATGCCCTCCCGTTCATCAACTAAAAACCACTCTAAGGTTATTTAAATATGTATCCAGTACCTAGCATATTACCCACTGTTCACCAACTTAGAATTAGTGAGAGTTGAATATGACTGAGTTGCTACCTTCTATAATAAGCAGCAAAAATGTATGATTACAAACAAAATTTTGTACATATATACCATACAATGCGATTAGATTAGTAGTCTTTATTAAATATAAGAATACGGAAACTCAATTATTAGATTAGTGTATACACCTTTTTCTTTCACTTATTTATCTATTAAATTATCAGTTTATGGTGATCAGGGTACTAGCAAGGCTATATACATATATATAATAAAGCAAACAAGTCAGAGAATTACTATTCTATAGCATAAGGCATTCAACCTTATACAGGTAGTTCTCCAGAGCAGGTATACGCCCACCAGTAACACAGGCAGGTCAGGCTATCCAATAGTAAGTCAGCATAGTCTATATCAGTCAGAATAGGGCATTAGGGCAGTATTCTGTCTATGATTAAGGCTCCCAAGGAGCTGAAACGCGTCAGACGCCCACCCCAGACCCTTTTCTGCTGCCTATCATAGCCATTTGCCCAGTAATAATAATCTTAGAAGCTTTTATACTGTATTTGTCAATAAACATTCACCTTTTGCTTTGAGCTCCCTGTCTGGACCTTTCTTCGTTTTACTATATATATATATATATATATATATATATATATATATATATATATATATATATATATATATACACACACACAACACACAGGAAACCTGGCATTCGCCAGCAGATTCACAGTAATGTTTAAAAGCAAAACTGGGGGAAGTCAGTTACATTTGGCGCCAAAGGATCAAGCCCCGGGTCACGACAAGTTCTCCCCCTTTCTGGGACCCTAAACCAGCACCCACACAATTCATACTTCCAAACAAACCAACTGGGAACCTCCAAGGGTGACACAGGCTTTTGTAACCTCCCCTATGTCAATACAAAACACAGGAATGGACCGCACTCACAGACTGGACTAGGTACACATCCTAAGCCACAGAAAACTCCACAGCCCTGAACACTGACAGACAACTGCAACCCAGACAGTTAACCCCAGAGCAGCCTGGGTGACAGGCCCGCAGGAAAGCATTACAAACATTATCAACACAATACACAGAAAACCTGTGGGAAGCAGGTGAAAATAAGTGCTCCTACAGTGTTTTATAGAGTATATATATATATATATATATATATATACTCTCTCTCTGCAAAGAAAATCACAAAGACAAGGGCGCCTCCTCGTGTGATATAGTTTGGACAAATGTAAAAATAGGTGAATACAGATTTTATACTCACAAGTAAAGCAGCACTCTGTTGTGCTTATAGAGGCAGACTGGGAGTTCACAGTGTCCCAGTTCACTGACCAAGGCAGTGCAACAAATCACTCCAGGGTAGATTTCAATCAAGCTCAGGCTCTCAGCAAAGAGTTAAAATACCATAGTTTAATGGTGCAGTAAAATACAATATAAAATGTCACAAATGTGACCGTAACAATGGATAAACAAGCAACTAGTTTCTCAGATCTCTGTCTGTTTCCTCAGGCTTCTCTGAGGAAACAGATCTGAGGAACTAGTTGCTTGTTTATCCATTGGTACGGTCACATTTGTGACATTTTATATTGTATTTTACTGCACCATTAAACTATGGTATTTTAACTCTTTGCTGAGATCCTGAGCTTGATTGAAATCTACCCTGGAGTGATTTGTTGCACTGCCTTGGTCAGTGAACTGGGACACTGTGAACTCCCAGTCTGTCTCTATAAGCACAACAGAGTGCTGCTTTACTTGTGAGTATAAAATCTGTATTCACCTATTTTTACATTTGTCCAAACTATATCACATGAGGAGGCGCCCTTGTCTTTGTGATTTTCTTTGCACAGAGAGAGTATTTACCCAGACTGGTTTTGTGACAAGGAGCTGACTTCTGGATCTAAGGGAGAATCTTATATATGTGCTACCCAGGAGGACTAATAAACCTCTGAAGTGCCCTCCTAATCTTGGGACTGTCTGAGCATCAATATCATATACAGATAAGAACTTATTAGAGACTTAATACTATTTATTTATTATATATTGTTTTAAGCTGCATTTTCTGTTTATATTGATCTCATCACATTTGATGAGAGTCCATGTCTCATTTTTTCTGTAATTGTCATTATTATTTTGTCTTTATACATTATTATCTGATCATTTTATATTATTTTTAAGTTTTTATTGTTTTTACTATACTTCAGTATTATCCTACAGATTGTTTTATATATTTCTTCTAGCGCCCCCTAGAGTTACGCTTGCGTTTCGGGGTGTTACCTTCTTCGTCAGACAGTACAAAATAACATAATTTTGTATTGTCTGACGAAGGAGGTAACACCCTCCTGCTATGTATATATACATAGCAATCTTAATCACACAAAATATAGCAGAACACATCAAACAAAAATTGTTAAATGACAAACTCCAATTGAATAAGCGTTGTGAAACACTCAAACTAACATCTTTCCTAAAGAGAAGTTATAAATTTAGGCTGGTCATTAACCATCATAGTTACTATATAAACATGTGCTCTGGAGTGTGAACATAAACCTGCTGATTTCAGGTCTCAAAATATATTTGCAGGGGGAGGGGTTACGGTCTATAAATTGTTCACATTTGTCACCATGTAATGACCCATTAATCTTTGAAGACATAAAATTAAAAAAGTATATGGTAAAATGGGATAAAGTAATTCTAGATCAGCCTAGAGAAGTTCAATTGCAGCTCCTAGGGCATTTTCGTAAGTCACCGGCCTTTTTACAATTGTTATTATCAGATAAATACCCTATGCTCTGGAGACAGCACCTTTGCTGAGGGGTGTAGGGGGGAGCAGGAAGAAATGTATTAAATATAATTTTTTTTTGTTTTGTTGTATTTATTTTTGTCTGTTTGTTTATTCAAAGATTTATATATAGCTAGATTAGAGCTTGTGCCGAAAGATGGTGGTTTTGTTTGTCTTTTTTTTTGTGTGGAGCCACCAACCATGGTGATAATAATCATTAACTGCCTTTTTTCTTGTTATAAGTTGTATTTCAAAATCTGATTACATATATGCTTCGGACGATGTAAATTGTTGGTGTCGGGTAAAATCTTATGTAATTGTTGTCTATTTGAACTTTTCTGTATGCTTTTTTTTTTTAATCCTAACAAAAATTAAGTTTAAAAAAAAACTTGGTAATTGCAGTCTCAGTTGAGTGTTTTGGGCGGAATCTAGATTGCAGGGGGTCAAGCAAGGAGTTGGAGGACAGGAAGTGGGTTAGGCGGTTTGTAAACTAGTTTTTCCAGGAGTTTTGCTATCAGGAGACTTAGGGTCAAGGGAGTTTTTTTTTTTTTAGTATGGGAGTGACCTTTGCATGTTTGAAAGAAGATGGGAATGAACCGGTAGAGAGAGATATGGAGATGCAAGTATAATAATAAAGAAACCAAGTTGATGCTAAATCTGGAGAGTGCAATCTATATTTATGGATGTTGATGCTTTGTTGAGCACCCGGTCCGGAAGGAATAACCAAGAGTTCTAAGCGACTATATAACTATGTAGAACATTGGAATGTAAAATATAAATAATTATTTTCGGGTTTAGCGCGGTAGGTCTAACTCCACGTTGGATTAGCGCACAAGCAATAAGTGTTAGTAGTTTTTTTTTTTTTTTTTTTTTTTTAAGCTCGCTCCATTAAAGACTATTGGGAGAAAAAGTTAACACAATATCAGAAGTCCTTAAGTTAGAATGTCTCAACTTTCCCTCGTGCGCAAACAATTTGCTTTCAACTTGTACAAGTTTACTTCCAGCAGTGTTTGCTCAAAAATGAAAGCTCTAAATAGCACGCTACTTATAATCTGGCGCCTAATGTTTTGCTTGTGTAGTGGTTTACAAAGAAGCAAGAACTCTGGTGCAGTCATTGTAGTAAATAATCAAAGAATGCTTGCAACAACAAAAAAACTCCAAGAAACAGAAGTATCAACGAATACAATAAAGATAGACTACACAAGCATAGCCTTAGAGTGTTCAGAATAACATGCAAATCACTAGTAGGACTCAAGAAAAGAACAGGCAGACACATGATACCTGTACTAGATGGATGGATGGAGTAAACTGTAAGTTTGCTTATCTGCAAAACATAGTGGAAGTAGCGTTATAGTTTTAGCATGCATGCTTGCACTGGACTTGGCTCATTAAACACCTGTTTACATTTGTGTAAAAAATGTGCATGCCTCCGTAGCGAACAAAAATCAAATTCTGGTTTTCTAATGTAGCAAATTGCCTAAACCAGCTATTTGATTTGCAAAATTCTAAAAAAGCAACTTTATTTAAGATTCAATTGTTAAGTCCTTACTTTTGGTTCACTAAAGAAGGGGTTTCAACAGCTGTCATTTTTACAAGGTTCCTGGTTTACAGCTTTAAGCTAAGCGCTCACCATTTGCAATTCAATTCTTAGCCACTGTTTTATTCCAAATGAAATGCAATTTACTTAAATATGCTGAACTACAGACCAAAACAAAAACTGGCAGTGGTCGCTGTTAAAATATCTATGGGCAGCAATATAGTTTTGTTCTACTAGGAGTATACTGCACTTCTTCCCATTAACATACCCCTACTTAATTCTGAACATAGTTTAGATATAGCCAGTTTAAGACCTGTCTGTAATAGGGAGAAAGGGGACTTTCACCAAATAATATTTAAGAAAACAGACTACGGAGAAAAAAAAACAATGTATAGGGTGAAACCATCAACAATATCTTAAATACAGAAATATCCTACAAAATGAGGAGATAACCCCAAACCTTTATACTGATGTAATCAACAAAGGAAGAACACAGAATAGAGCACCAAGACCTGACACTCCCTTTGATACAGCCACTACGGCGAAACGCATCAGTGGCGTCCCCACTCCCTCTCCCTTATTTTAGATAGCTATGCTTACTCCTATATAAATGGTATTACAAGGTTAATGACTAAACCTCGCCCTGAGGGTATTGGTTGCTATATGCTAGAACACAAATACAGCCTTATCGTTTCTCAATACGAGCCCTGACTATTCACCCTAATGCCTCATTATCAGTAACTAACAGGTATAGGTCTCTGGTATTTCCAGAGAGAAAAATAACTGGCTCCCACTCAGAGGCACCATTTATCATATGCTGGAAAGCTAATACAGCCTTCTTGCTTCCTGGTGTGAGTTCTGACTCTCTACACTATAATATTACTATCGGTAACTTAAAGGTATTACCAGAGAGTACTGATTCTTTAAACCAATGCCTCATTATTGGTAATTAACAGGTATAGGTCTCTGGTATCTCCAGAGAAAAATAACTGTCTCCTACACAGAGGCATCTTTTATTATACGCTGGAAATCAAATACAGCTTTTTTGTTTCCTGGTATCAGCTCTGACTCTCTACACTAAAGCATTACTATCGGTAACTAAAAGGTATAGATCTCTGGTATTACCAGAGAGTAAATAACTGGCTGTCTATACTAACGCTTTATTATCATCGGTAATTAACAGGTATAGGTCTCTGGTATAACTGGAGAGTCAAATGACAAGTTACGCGAGGAACCAGTCTTTGCTTGTAACGCTATATGATTATTAATTACGTCACTACTAGTATTAGACTGGGTTATACTTGTTATATTCTGTCCACCTAATGGCAGATTCTCTCTTTAGATTTCTAAACCAGTCATTTACTGTATAGTCTAGACCCTGCTCCCCATATTGTATCAGTACGGTAATTCTGAGGTATAGGTTTCCCACAGCAATTTTATGGTATAGATTACAGATATCATTTAGTTTACCACGGTTATTTCCAGGGTAACCTAATTGAATTATTTAACCTCGCAAATTATAGGAACCAACCTCAGATATTACCTGATAAATAAAGATCACACATTTGTGTCCCTATCTAGTATATACACCGCATAGAGGTCATTTCAGCAATCATTTGAAACGATTACTACTCTTGGTGAGCTTGTACATTCACCATGAGATTTTGTAACAGATAGAATCTCTTAGGGTCACCTACTATTTAGGTACAATCCAGACCCTGTGCTTCTCTGTCTTGTTCCAACCGGATCTCTGTCATTTTACCTGGTGGAGTAGGCATATGCCAATTTTTTTAAACTTACCCCTTTACCCTTTTTATTATTAGTAACATTAATAATAGTTAAGTTTTATTTTCTCTTTTTCATTCTTTGCCCATACAATTTATTTACTTATTAAACGTTGTGAGTGCTACTTTTGTACTCTTTTTCAGTTCCTAACTGATTTGCTTTAAAACTATCTACAAGTACAAGCACCATCCCCTTTGAGACAATTACTACTAAGTAACAATATATATTGGAACATTTATTTATGAGTAGTGCCATTGTTATTCCTCTCACACTCCTATGAATGTGTAAGAATCAACAAATCATTTTTTTCAAAACAGAGAATACATCAGTTCCAAAGGATGAAGCTTCCACAATAAACAAATCCCAAGATTGAGAAGACTGAAGACAAGAAAGAACATAAAAAAACATAATTTATGCTTACCTGATAAATTTATTTCTCTTGTAGTGTATTCAGTCCACGGATCATCCATTACTTATGGGATATATTCCCTTCCCAACAGGAAGTTGCAAGAGGATCACCCAAAGCAGAGCTGCTATATAGCTCCTCCCCTCACATGTCATATCCAGTCATTCGACCGAAACAAGACAAGAAAGGAGAAACCATAGGGAGCAGTGGTGACTGGAGTTTTAATTAAAATTTAGATCTGCCTTAAAAAAGACAGGGCGGGCCGTGGACTGAATACACTACAAGAGAAATAAATTTATCAGGTAAGCATAAATTATGTTTACTCTTGTTAAGTGTATTCAGTCCAGGGATCATCCATTACTTATGGGATACCAATACCAAAGCTAAAGTACACGGATGATGGGAGGAACAAGGCAGGAACTTAAACGGAAGGAACCACTGCCTGTAGAACCTTTCTCCCAAAAACAGCCTCCGAAGAAGCAAAAGTGTCAAATTTGTAAAATTTTGAAAAAGTGTGAAGCGAAGACCAAGTTGCAGCCTTGCAAATCTGTTCCAGAGAGGCCTCATTCTTAAAGGCCCAGGTGGAAGCCACAGCTCTAGTGGAATGAGCTGTAATTCTTTCAGGGGGCTGCTGTCCAGCAGTCTCATAGGCTAAACGTATTATGCTACGAAGCCAAAAGGAGAGAGAGGTTGCCAAAGCTTTTTGACCTCTCCTCTGTCCAGAGTACATGACAAACAGGGAAGAAGTTTGACGAAAATCTTTAGTTGCCTGTAAATAGAACTTCAGGGCACGGACTACGTCCAGATTATGCAAAAGTCGTTCCTTCTTTGAAGAAGGATTAGGACATAATGATGGAACAACAATCTCCTGATTGATATTCCTGTTAGAAACTACCTTAGGTAAAAACCCAGGTTTAGTATGCAGAACTACCTTGTCTGAATGGAAAATCAGATAAGGAGAATTACAATGTAAGGCAGATAACTGAGAGACTCTTCGAGCCGAGGAAATAGCCATCAGAAACAGAACTTTCCAAGATAAAAGCTTAATATCAATGGAATGAAGGGGTTCAAACGGAACCCCTTGAAGAACTTTAAGAACCAAGTTTAAGCTCCACGGAGGAGCAACAGTCTTAAACACAAGCTTAATCCTAGCCAAAGCCTGACAAAAAGCCTGGACGTCTGGAACTTCAGACGTTTGTGTAAGAGAATAGACAGAGCAGAAATCTGTCCCTTTAACGAACTAGCAGATAAGCCCTTTTCTAAACCCTCTTGTAGAAAGGACAATATCCTAGGAATCCTAACCTTACTCCATGAGTAACTCTTGGATTCGCACCAATATAAATATTTACGCCATATCTTATGGTAAATTTTTCTGGTAACAGGCTTCCGTGCCTGTATTAAGGTATCAATAACTGACTCCGAGAAGCCACGCTTTGATAGGATCAAGCGTTCAATCTCCATGCAGTCGGCCTCAGAGAAATTAGATTTGGATGGTTGAAAGGACCTTGTATTAGAAGGTCCTGCCTCAGAGGCAGAGACCATGGTGGACAGGACGACATGTCCACTAGGTATGCATACCAGGTCCTGCGTGGCCACGCAGGCGCTATCAGAATCACTGATGCTCTCTCCTGTTTGATCTTGGCAATCAGTCGAGGTAGCAGCGGAAATGGTGGAAACACATAAGCCATGTTGAAAACCCAAGGGGCTGCCAGAGCATCTATCAGCGCCGCTCCCGGGTCCCTGGACCTGGATCCATAACAAGGAAGCTTGGCGTTCTGGCGAGTCGCCATGAGATCCAGATCTGGTTTGCCCCAACGATGAATCAGTTGAGCGAAGACCTCCGGATGAAGTTCCCACTCCCCCGGATGAAAAGTCTGGCGACTTAGAAAGTCCGCCTCCCAGTTCTTAACGCCTGGGATGTAGATCGCTGACAGGTGGCAAGAGTGAGACTCTGCCCAGTGAATTATCTTTGAGACTTCCAACATCACTAGGGAACTCCTGGTTCCCCCTTGATGGTTGATGTAGGCCACAGTCGTGATGTTGTCCGACTGAAATCTGATGAACCTCAGTGTTGCTAACTGAGGCCAAGATAGAAGAGCATTGAATATTGCTCTCAACTCCAGGATATTTATTGGGAGGAGTTTCTCCTCCTGAGTCCATAATCCCTGAGCCTTCAGGGAGTTCCAGACTGCGCCCCAACCTAGAAGGCTGGCATCTGTTGTTACAATTGTCCAATCTGGTCTGCAAAAGGTCATCCCCTTGGACAGATGGACCCGAGAAAGCCACCAGAGAAGAGAATCTCTGGTCTCTTGATCCAGATTTAGTAGAGGGGACAAATCTGAGTAATCCCCATTCCACTGACTTAGCATGCATAATTGCAGAGGTCTGAGATGCAGGCGCGCAAATGGTACTATGTCCATTGCCGCTACCATTAAGCCGATTACTTCCATGCACTAAGCTACTGACGGGCGTGGAATGGAATGAAGGACACGGCAAGCATTCAGAAGCTTTGATAACCTGGACTCCGTCAGGTAAATCTTCATCTCTATAGAATCTATAAGAGTCCCCAGAAAGGGAACTCTTGTGAGTGGTAATAGAGAACTATTTTCCACGTTCACCTTCCACCCATGCGACCTCAGAAATGCCAGAACTATCTCTGTATGAGACTTGGCAATTTGAAAACTTGACGCTTGTATTAGAATGTCGTCTAGGTACGGAGCCATCGCTATGCCTCGCGGTCTTAGCACCGCTAGAAGTGAGCCCAGAACCTTTGTAAAAATTCTCGGGGCCGTAGCTAACCCGAAGGGAAGAGCTACAAACTGGTAATGCCTGTCTAGAAAGGCAAATCTTAGGTACCGATAATGATCTTTGTGAATCGGTATATGAAGGTAGGCATCCTTTAAGTATACTGTGGTCATGTATTGACCCTCTTGGATCATGGGTAGGATGGTTCGAATAGTTTCCATTTTGAATGATGGAACTCTTAGGAATTTGTTTAAGATTTTTAGGTCCAAGATTGGTCTGAAGGTTCCCTCTTTCTTGGGAACCACAAACAGATTTGAGTAAAAACCTTGCCCTTGTTCCGTCCACGGAACTGGGTGGATCACCCCCATTACTAAGAGGTCTTGTACACAGCGTAGAAATGCCTCTTTCTTATTTGGTTTGCTGATAACCTTGAAAGATGAAATCTCCCTTGTGGAGAAGAAGCTTTGAAGTCCAGAAGATATCCCTGAGATATGATCTCCAACGCCCAGGGATCCTGGACATCTCTTACCCAAGCCTGGGCAAAGAGAGAAAGTCTGCCCCCCACTAGATCCGTTTCCGGATAGGGGGCCCTCTCTTCATGCTGTCTTAGGGGCAGAAGTAGGTTTTCTGGCCTGCTTGCCCTTGTTCCAGGACTGGTTAGCTTTCCAGCCCTGTCTGTAACGAGCAACAGTTCCTTCCTGTTTTGGAGCGGAGGAAGTTGATGCTGCTCCTGCCTTGAAGTTACGAAAGGCACGAAAATTAGACTGTTTGGCCTTTGATTTGGCCCTGTCCTGAGGAAGAGTATGACCCTTACCTCCAGTAATGTCAGCAATAATTTCTTTCAAGCCGGGCCCGAATAAGGTCTGCCCCTTGAAAGGAATATTAAGCAATTTAGATTTAGAAGTCACGTCAGCTGACCAGGATTTAAGCCATAGCGCTCAGCGCGCCTGGATGGCGAATCCGGAGTTCTTAGCCGCTAGTTTGGTTAAATGTACAACGGCATCAGAAACAAATGCATTAGCTAGCTTAAGTGCTTTAAGCTTGTCCATAATCTCATCCAATGGAGCTGTGCGAATGGCCTCTTCCAGAGACTCAAACCAGAATGCCGCAGCAGCAGTGACAGGCGCAATGCATGCAAGGGGCTGTAAGATAAAACCTTGTTGAACAAACATTTTCTTAAGGTAACCTTCTAATTTTTTATCCATTGGATCCGAAAAAGCACAACTATCCTCCACCGGGATAGTGGTACGTTTAGCTAAAGTAGAAACTGCTCCCTCCACCTTAGGGACCGTCTGCCATAAGTCTCGTGTGGTGGCGTCTATTGGAAACATTTTCCTAAATATCGGAGGAGGGGAAAAGGGCACACCGGGTCTATCCCACTCCTTGCTAATAATCTCTGTAAGCCTTTTAGGTATAGGAAAAACGTCAGTACACACCGGTACCGCAAAGTATCTATCCAGCCTACATATTTTCTCTGGAATTGCAACCGTGTTACAATCATTCAGAGCCGCTAATACCTCCCCTAGCAATACACGGAGGTTCTCAAGCTTAAATTTAAAATTAGAAATCTCTGAATCCGGTCTCCCTGGATCAGATCCGTTACCCACAGAATGAAGCTCTCCGTCCTCATGTTCTGCAAATTGTGACGCAGTATCGGACATGGCTCTCACATCATCAGCGCGCTCTGTCCTTAACCCAGAGCTATCGCGCTTGCCTCTTAATTCTGGCAATTTAGATAATACCTCTGTCATAACAGCAGCCATGTCTTGCAAAGTGATTTGTATGGGCCTCTCTGATGTACTTGGCGCCACAATATCACGCGCCTCCTGAGCGGGAGGTGAAGGTACTGACACGTGAGGAGAGTTAGTCGGCATAACTTCCCCCTCGTTGTCTGGTGATAATTTCTTTACAAATAAAGATTGACTTTTATTCAAAGTGACATCAATGCACTTAGTACACATATTTCTATGGGTCTCCACATTGGCCTTCAAACATAGTGAACAAACAGATTCATCTGTGTCAGACATGTTTAAACAGACTAGCAATGAGACTAGCAAGCTTGGAAAATCCTTTCAAATAAGTTTACAAGCAATATAAAAAACGCTACTGCGCCTTTAAGAAGCACAAAAAATTGTCACAGTTGAAATAACAATGAACCAAATCAGTTATAGCAACCAAATTTTCACAGTAAATGCATTAAGTTAGCAAAGCATTGCACCCACTAGCAAATGGATGATTAACCCCTTAATACCCAAAACGGATAATCAATTTAACAATTAACGTTTTTATCACAGTCAAACACACTGTCACAGGTCTGCTGTGACTGATTACCTCCCTCAAAATGAATTTTGAAGACCCCTGAGCTCTCTAGAGACGTCCTGGATCAAGAATGAAGAAGCAGGAAGACTGTGACTGAATTTTTACTGCGCAAAAAAGCGCTAAAATAGGCTCCTCCCACTCATATTACAACAGTGGGAAACCTCAGTTAACCGTTTCTAAGCCATGTGGAAAAAATCATGCCTTAAAAGATTTATCACCAAAGTACCTCACAAAAACGAATAACATGCCAGTAAACGTTTTAAACATACATTTTAAAAGTTAGGTAGTGTTATTAATAAGCCTGCTACCAGTCGCTTCTACTGCAGTTAAGGCTCATACATTACTTCAGTATTAACAGTATTTTCTTAGTCAAATTCCATTCCTTAGAAAATTACTTATTGCACATACATTCATCAGCCTGATACCAGTCGCTACTGCATTTAAGGCTGTACTTACATTACATCGGTATCAGCAGTATTTTCTTAGTCAATTCCATTCCTTAGAAAAATATTCTACTGCACATACCTCATCTGCAGGAGACCCCGCATGCTATTCCCTTTCTGAAGTTACCCCACTCCTCAGAATGTGCGAGAACAGCAAGTGGATCTTAGTTACTTCTGCTAAGATCATAGAAAACGCAGGCAGATTCTTCTTCAAAATAACAAACTTTTGATTGAAGAAATAATTAAGTATAAAAACTCCACACTCCTCTCACACCTTCCTACTATGTTAGTTGCAAGAGAATGACTGG